>NC_088353.1:35632500-35927500 GCF_036884655.1 Musa acuminata AAA Group
CCTTTATAGATTTGTTTTAACTGCTTCTTATCTGATCTCAAGTTAAAGTGATTTACAAATCGACTTTTCTATTGAAATCGCCTTTGTCGTACGACTGCAGTTTTAAACGTTGAAAGTTTTCCGCTGCACTAATTCACCCCCCCCCCCCCCCCCCCCTCTTAGTGCTCTTGATCCTAACACTTTGTTTCTTGAATTACAATCACTTTTGGATCCCAATTTTTTGGAAGGGATTTTCGTATTTTGTTAATAATTTCAAAATTAGAAAAATATTTACCAAGACTTTTTAAACTATTGACGATATCCATAAAACAGTTATACATGTCTCCAATAGTTTTGCTTGGTTTCATATGAAACAACTCAAAATTATACATCAAAATATTTATCTTAGAATCTTTAACTATACTAGTGCCTTCGTGTGTGATTTTAAGAGTGTGTCAAATATCGTGCATAGATTCGCAAATAGAAACTTGCTTAAATTCATTTTTATCCAAAGCGCAAAATAAAGCATTCATAGCTTTCGCAGCTAAAGAAAAAGTTTTCTTCTCTAAATCATTCTAATACGTTCATTGGAAGAGAAGACTTTTGAAATCCATTTTCAATGATATTCCATAAATTGAGGTTAAAAGCAAGCAAGAAAACTCTCATTCGAGTTTTTCAATATGTGTAGTTCGTCCCATTGAACATAGGAGGACGAATGATAGAGTGATCCTCTTGAAATTCGAAAAGAGCCATTTTTCTTAAGTGTTAAACCAAATGAGAAAAACTTGACTCTGATACCAATTATTATGATCGAGTCGGCACTAAGAGGAGAGGGGGGTGAATTAGTGCAACGATAAAAATTATGTCGAGTCAAAAATTTTCATACAATAAAAACTCGTATTGTAAAGATGTTAACTTAAAACACGTTCGTAAGAGTGTGCAGCTAAAGTAACGAGGAAGTAAAGTAGTTTGCAATAAAGGTAAATAACAAAATAGAAATGCAAACTAAGTTTATAGTGGTTCGGTCATCCTGACCTACATCCACTCTCGATTCTTCTTCCCTCGAGGCTACCAGCATCCTCCAATGATCTTCCTTCAATGGGCGAAGATTAACTATCCTTTTACACTCTTTCTCCTTTTCACGGGTTTAGGAGACAATCTTTACAAGCCTCTCTTTCTTAGACCTCAATTCTTCCTTTACACTCTTTCCCTATTTTTTAACTCAATTTCATGCTCAATTCTTGCTATCCCATGTAGGAATAGCTGGGGTATTTATAGACCCCAAATGACTTCAAAATTAGAGCAAACAAAGGTCTCAGCCCGGGTTTCCCGGGTCATAGCACTACCACCGCCTGTAGCACAGACATTGGGTGGTACCATCGCCTAATCTGACGGTACTATCGCCTGACACAGTCTTAAAGACTATGTCTTAGAGACTGAGCCTTTGGTAGTGACCACTTGACTCAACTTTTGGGTCACTGAATGTGTCTTTCTCTTAGCCCAAAATAACCCTAACTCGGTCCCAATTGACTCTTAATTGAGTTGACCTAATTACATTCTAAACCAACTCCATTAGAACTAAAATTACTTTGATCTAGACCACTATTATAAAGTATTAATCACATGTTGTCCGGCATGTCATTGATTCATCGGTGCTTCATCCAATTTTTCGACGCATCGTCCTCTTTTACGGCCTTTTGCCCAATCGATATGTTGACCTCCGCAACTCTGATCTCTTTGGTGCAATGTCCGCTCTTCTAGGCCCGATGCTCGAACTCATGGCATGAAGTCTTCTACCAATACGTTGACCGATCCTCCGGCTCGACGTCCAATCTTCTGACATGTTTCACTCCGGCCCAACATTGATTCTTCCTACTTTAATTGTGTTTCGTGATCGAAGTTAATCCTAGGTCACTCAAAATGTAGATTAGATTATAAACATATCAATTGATTTCATCATCAAAATCTAAGATTCAATAGTGAAATTTTAATAAAGATAAAAAAATAACACTTAATTTAATTTAAATCAAATAAAACTTGTTATAATGAATAAATTGGAAAACTAGTGATCAATAATTATTGATTTATATTCTTTTCATAATTCTCTTAAGATATTTAAGATATTCATATTTTTTTCACATTTTATGTTGTTTTCAGTTTAATGCCATATCCATATATTTGACATATGAAATTACATGCCATATCTATCTATCTATTAGGAACTTAAACTCTTGTGTTTGAGCAAGAATCCAATATTAATATTTAATTTCTTTTTTAGGATTAGTGTATCGTTAAACACAATGGTTAAAGACCTTTTGATTCAAGAGGGAGATGGAGACTGTAACCGGATGAAAATTATTTTACTTGTGATAAAAGAGATTTTGAAGATTTATTTCTTAATATTGGTATGAGAGCAAATTAGTGTTATTTTTTAATTTTAAACTACTTCATCGTAGCCTTCAACACCCCAAAGGGACTTGTAGGATGAAAGATTTTTTTTTTTTCACAAATAAGAGTAATTTTTTTATTCTATTAAAAAAATATCTTATATCTTACAGTTGTTCCAAAATAAAACTTTTACTCTGATGCCTACCATAACCTTAAGGGGTTGAGTTCCTTTTTTATTTAGTAAGAGTATTTTATTATTATTATTATTATTATTATTAATATATATATATATATATATATATATATAATATCTTCACTTTGGAGATATTAATTTTTTTATTTCTATCATTTTATGTCATGTGTGCATTCGAGGCATGAAAAATTTTCTATTATAGTTAAAAGTGAAAAACATTTATGTTATTTAAATTGAATTGATGGAATTAGACACTGGACTAATAAAGGAACAAAAGATGACTTTCAATTTTATTTTCTAATGTCCAGTTTCATTAATTTAATCTAAAATATAATGATAAAATAATGTGTATTCACATGACAATATTGCTAGTAACTTACCATGTCTTTGTGTAGTATAACTTATTGTGGTTGAACTGAACGCTGATAATTATGAGATTTGACATCATAAAATCTCATATGTGTGAGTTTGAACACTATATGGTTGCTTATTAACAATCAACTTTGACACTGACATAACAAACCAATGATAAAGGGAGGTCTCATAAGATAGATTCACGTTGTCATCCAATCCTGGCATAAAAACTAAGAACATATATCATAAATCAACATTTGATCGATAATTGGTGCAATCTCATGGGCTCATAAGAAATTATGCGGTAGGCATACCGGCATGATTTTACCTTTTTGAAATTCATAAACTCCAAAAAATATTTTAAGAACTGTAACTTGGTTCTTCTACTCATTAAGCAATGTGAGACTAAATATCTTTATTGGTTCTCCCTCCCGTAGAAGAGCTAAGGGCTCAAGACCCTTTTTTTAATGTCAATATAATAAGTAAATATTTGATCGATCATTGGTGTAGTCTCTTAGACTCGCGAGAAATTATTCGCTTTGGACGATAAGTATACTAGTACGATTTTATTCTTTTAAAGCTCGTGAGCTCCAAAAAGAGCCTTTAAGTTTAAGGGTTATCTGATGGATTTATAAGTCCTTAATTCTTCTACTACTCATTCAACATGGGACTAAATATTTTTATCAATATAATTATAAATATGATGCATAATAATAGTGTTCAAATATTTGAAGACATAACATATCATTTAAAAACCAGTAGAAAAATATATAGAGACTAGTAAATTATCGGAACAAGACCTTGCTATCGAAATGTGCTCGATTCTTAAATAAGAAATGTAAGTTGAAGTTTTAAGAGAAGGGTAAGAGAGTAGCTCAAACACTAAAAATAATTTTATTTATATTTATTATTATTTTATATTAACTAAATCTCATCAAGTTTGGATTGTAGACTTAGGTATAGTAGATCATATAGTTAGAGTTCCAAAAGTATCGACGAATAAATTGAAAGTAGATTTATGTAGAAAATAACTTCAGATTGGAAGTAAGGAGAATTGTTACTTGCAAATTGGATTTGAGGGATCCTCATGCTCTTTTCCTTGATGTATTGTATACTCTGGATACTCATCAAAATTTTATTTTTGTTTCGATTCTTTTGAAGTTAAGAATAAATTCGAATTTTCATGATGGTGGTGTTAATATATTTTGTAGAACTTGTTATTATGGTTATGGTTTTATAATCCTAGATATAAAATATAGCATGATTAATAAATCTATTTTTCTTTTGGTAACTGCTCATTTAAATAATAGTATTGATGTAAAAATATGACATGTTCCATTGGACCATATTGGCTAAGAAAGAATGAACTGATTAGCTAAAGAGGGTCTATTAACATTGCCTAGTGGAAAAAATAATTAGAGTAGAGGTTATATTGCAATTAATATATATATTGACATATGTGATCTTGTAAATGTGAATGGCTACACTTGATATGATCATATTTATTTGATTTCTCATATATTAGATGCATTGAAATGCTTCAAACACTATGTTAGTCAGGTTAAGAATAAATTAGGTATGACTATTAGGGTTCTAAGAATTGAAAGTAGGTATGAGCATCTATCAGGATAATTTAAAGGATCGTATGATGCATAGCTAACCATTTTAAGAACTTCGTAGCAAAATGATATATAGTAAGAAGAAACAAAACTTTATTAGAAATGATTTGATCTATACTGACCTAAGTAAATCTTCCCATCTTATTTTGGGGAGATGCATTAAAAAAATATTATCTATTATACTTAATAGAGTAACATCTTAATTAGTTAACATCACTCGTTATGAATGAATTATGGACAAATAAGAAGCCCGACTTAAAGTAATCTTCGACCCTAAGGGTTGGCAACTTATATTCATGATTCCTCTCATAGATTTGGTAAATTAGGATCGAGAAGAAAGAAACGTATCTTTATAAGATACTCTAAACATTCCAAAGGATATATTTTCATCCATGAACAAGAGGAAGGTGATGTCACATTCTTAAAGAATAATTTTCTTAAAAAAAAATGAGATCGATAAGAATCATTTGATTTATAAATAGAAGGTCTTGAAAGGCACCTCGATATTTTGAATCAAATAGGAGTAATATTTCTTAAAAAAATATTATCATAAGATCAATTATCACGTAGAAGCAGTCCAAAGAATACCTCAATGTTATTTTGAAATATGAGGAAGGTGTCTTTATGACTTCTTATAGTGACAATAATGAACCTAAAAATATAAATGAGACTCGCTCATACCCATACCGAATAAGAAGAATAGATGAAAATAATAAAAAAAATAGATGAAGTCGAGAGAGACGATCTAGTATAGGACTTGGTTGAACTCTTAGTAGATTTTAAGGCCACTAGGAATAAATGAATTCTTAAAATAAAAATATGATGAGATCATTGAAAGGTATAAGACACATCTTATTTCTAAGGGTTATACTCAATAAGACAATATAAACTACCATGAGACATTTCCTTCGATAGTGAGGTTTGCCTCAATAAGGTTAACTATGGCTTTGGTGGTAAGCCTTGATTAAGAATTGCATCAAATAGATGCTAGAACAGTTTTTCTCAAAGAAGAATTAGATGATGATGATCTACATAGAACAACATATAGGTTTCGTAGCAAAGAAATCGACTATAAAATGTGCAAACTTAAGCTTAAATATTCATCTAGGCAATAGTATTTGAGATTTTATCATATCGTAATTTTTTACGAGTTACAATGATGGAAGAGGATCATTGTATGTATATTAAATGTTTAGGAGATAATTATGTAATATTATCTTTGTACTTAAATAATATCTTACTTGAATAACAAAGAGTTTATCTTTACCATGATTGTCCTCTTACTTTGAGACGAAGGATATAGGAAAAGCTACCTACACTTAGAGTTCAAATTTAAAAAAAATATGGTACTATGTATACATGCCCGATTATATACTACGTCGTGGGATTAATGAGTCATCATCAATCAAACCCTAAAGAGATGCATTGAAAAATAGTAAGAGAATAATAAGATATTTAAAAGGCACTATAGATTATTCATTACAATAATCTTAATGATTATTTAGATATTGATTAGGCTGGCGATCTTAATGAACACAATCAACTTCTAAATTTTTATTTCTTTTAAATAATGGTGTTATCTTTTGGAATAGCAAAAAACAAATGTATGTTGTTTTATCTGTTATAGAAGTCAAGCATATATCATGCATAGTTGCAGCACAAGAGGCTATTTAACTAAAGAGATTTCTAAAGAATTTAGGAATTATGAATAAAGCGATTGTGTTTAACGATAACCAAGTGAAGTTTGCCTATATGAAGGATCCAAGTATCATTAAAGAATGAAATATATTGATACTATATACAACTTTGCTAGAGATAAAAAGAAGTAATCTTGAAGTATAATAACATAGCCTCGAGCGATTGCGTATGTCAATCTTATGCGATCAAAGGACAAAGAAGAGAAGAAAAATTAGGACTTTGAGTTTTCTACTTAATAATCAATGGTCAAACGTTATAAGTTTTGGTCCAAATTTTATACAGAGAATTCTTACAGCAAACTCTATAATACTAATGGTGTTGATCTGTAGTTTACCCTCTCTGAGGTACTTTCCTACTATACCCATTTTGTAAGACCTAAAATTCTCCTTTTGATGAGATACATTCTATGTGATGATGATATGCTATTCTTGAGCCAAGATCTATGTTTTTGATGTTATTGTGATTCTCTGATTATTCTAGAGAAGATTTATTGTAAACCTGTTATCATTACTATTGATAGTAGAAGTTTGAGGTGGACTACTGTCACGGACAAACTTCGAAACAGGATGTTTGATGTAATGCTTATGTATGTTCGTGTCTTTCGGCATATTCATGCCTTGTACAGCATGTAGAGGGGCAGCCAAAGGCTTAATAGTCCCATTTTAGTTGGGTTGGTGGCCTCTTTAGGCTTGTAAATAAATGTTGTGTCATGTGGACACGTGCGAGAGATTCTTGGTCTGTAATGGACCATTTTACCCTTTGTTGTGTAACTGTTCAGAGCTTGTAAAGTCTGTTTGTAATTTGCATTGTCTATAAAGTGTTTTTCGGAGATGTTTGCTTGTGGATCCCAAGTGAGGCATTTTTCTCTGTCCTGTTCTCTCTTTTGTGGGACCTAAGGGACCATGGGAGGCTTCGGGAAGGCTGACCTTTGCGGACGGACACGCAAGGGTGTCGCACGACTTAGGCAAAACCAGCTAAGTCCATGACAGATGGTATCAGAGTGGGACAAGCACTCATAGAAACACTTAGCATGCAAAGGTGGGGGACCTAGCGGGGCTGCGTTAAGGGCAGTCAGCACATGCGCGAACGTTTTGGGGAAAACGAGCATGGAGATGTAGGGAAAAGGAGTCGCTCAGAGGAGCGGGCATCTGAGATTGGCATTCAGAGGAATGGCCAACCCTTCGCGCAAGAGGCACCACGAGAACAGACAAGCTTGGAAGAATGTGAAGCACACAAAGGTTGGGATGGCTGAGTTTGAGCTACGGCTCAACGTTGACAACTATACTTGATGGTGCTCAAGGCAAGCGAGGCGCTTGGTAAAGGATGAGACCATGCAAGGCAGAATGAGTTGCTCAACGACCAAAAGAGTTATGCAAAGCTCACAGAGGTGAAGGGAATTGCTAGCTCGAAGATTTTGGTACTCATACATGGGCTTGTATGCGAACGACGGAATGTTTGTGGCCATCCCAAGGCGACCGAAACTTGGCGCCATGGAGCATTAAAACTTTCTCTTCGGCATGTGAAGGATATGTCCGTAGGAGGCTGGAGGGTGTAACTAGTTCAGCATGTTGCTAGGCCTTGAGGGGTGCAGCGGGGGCTGTATTGATATGGAGTCGCAATCTAGCAAGTGTGTTTGCAGGAGGCAGAACAATGCACAGTTTGTTCAGCAGATCGGAGTAGTCCAAGGGGATGGTGGTCTCCGAAACGAAGAGAGATGTTGCTCCAATGGGACAGTTATCCAGGAGGGATAAGTCTCGACTCTCTAGAGGGAGAATCATGTGGGACGGATCTCACAAGTTGAGGAGGAGTACCTCAACAAACAACAACTCCACGAAGCTCAATGGACTGAGCAAGCGGCGAGGAGTCGTCGCATGATCTCGCTTGAGAGAATGCATTGGTGGATGCATTGCGAGATCAAGTGGGGGAGTGACCCGAGGCAACACAAATGAAGTCACACTTGGAGTCGATACAGAGATCGGACTCAATGGAGGGCTGACCCGTGGAATGGTGGGCGCGAGGGGCACCATCAACTCAATGCAAAACGAGGAGCGGAGCAACTTGGGGGTAACTTGCAAAGTACTCAAGCCGCTTGAAGGGAGCCAGCATAGAAGTTGGAACATGGAGCAGAGGCACAGTGCTTTCCTTAGACAGAGGTCAAGGACATTAACTCTTGCAAAGGCAAGAGTAAGATCATGTTGTTCCATGGGTCCTTCATTCTGACGGAACGGACTCATCTTGCATGGTGCCAAAGACGAAGGGAGCTTCGGGGCACATGCACCTTATCTCGGAGGAGCATTTGATGGAGGAACTAAGGCGACTCAATTTGCGGAGGCGAAGTTGAGTTCAGAAGGCCTTAGCACGGGGCAAGAGGACACAAAGGCGGGTACTCTTGAAGAATATGCCACAGTATTGTCATTCAAGTTGCCATGAAGGAAGCAGTGCGCAGCGAAGATTGTGCTGGTAGGGGCAGAGGCCCAGGATCCAGACAATGGTGCATAAATTACAGTGAAGTCGGTGGACTTCGGAAGCTACTAGGCGACGAATGGTCCTAGAGCGGTGCTTCATCTAGGTGTGACCCAAGAGTGGGTGGATGAAGGTCGATTGCCAAAGGAGCGAACAAAATCGAAGGTAGAGGAGACCCTACAATGTATTGGCAGAGGCCATACATGGAGGGTTCACAATTCGAGTTTTTCCACAAGGATCAGAATGCAATGGAGAAGTCACCAAGAGGCGACATGGTGCAGCGGATCGTGGTGGAACAGTTCGTGGCAATACACGACTTAGCCCCGTGAGGGACTGGATCATACGGAGGTATGATCGGGAGCTACTGGAAGCTCCACTTCGGTGAACAACGCGACGACAAGAAGGGCTATGGATTCAAGGAGTGAAGGCCATGGTACTGCAGAGGCGGGTCTTCCGTGCGTGCATCGAATTTTGCATCGGATGAAAGCCTAGGTCATCAGCATATGGGGGCTATGTTCCACCAAGGGAAAAGTTCGAATGCAAGTACCAGTGAGTCCCATGGGAGGGACTTGATCATACAGCGGTATGAACGAAGCAGCTGGAGAGTTGGACTTCTCCAGAGCTCATATTCGCTTAAGGGAGCCCGACAAGTCAGAGGACAAGGTCGAGTAAGCGAACGTTGCTACCAAGGAAGCTAAGGAGAACAGAATCGGTGCAAACTCTACAACGTGATGGCAGAGGCCATGCATGGGAGTTGCAGTCTGTCTCTCCATCGACCAGACGGACTGCTCGGAGAACACAGAGGTCTTGAAGCAGGGGGTCGAAAGGGGCGAGGAAGCGACGACGAGTCCAGAGGGACTTAGCTACCCAAAATCAAGCATCAGTTAGAATGGAGGTGGACTTAGAGGAGTGCCACGAAGACATTTCTACTGATCATGAAGAAAAGGGATGTAGATGCGAGGCGACAGATAGTAGGGCCATGGGCATGGCAGCGCCATGGTACCGCAGAGGCGGGATTTCCGTGAAAGTCATTGATCCCTTGCTCTCATGGAGGGAGAGTGCTTGGTCGTGAAAGGGGCCGAGGAGATGGAGAACGCAGAGGCAATCTCTAAGTACCGTGACAAGGCTGAAGGGCAGAGGCCGAAGAACTTCGTAAGACCAGTGTCAATGTGCTTCTCATCAAGATAGCCGAAAGTGAAGGACTTCGGGTCATGCAAGAGTGCATAACCAAGGAACAAAGCAGGCAGTACGCGGTGTTGTACCTTGGCTACTCAGGGGAGTAGGCGGCAGGGTTGATGGAGAAGACGGTACAATCCTAGAAGCGACCAAACCTATGAGAGAACTACTCCAAGTTGGGGTGAAAACTTCCTGCATTCCAGAAGTTCAATGGCATTGAGAAGGTGAATCACAATAGCTAACTCAACGCAATGAATGCAAACACTTCAAGTGCTTCAGAAGTGTGAGCAAAGAGCAGGCGAAGGCCAGTAACCAGCTCGATGCATGGAGTACAAAGACTTCAAGTGCCTCGAGGAGGCGGCGAAGTCAAGTAACCTTTGCCTTCTCAACTCTTAAGAGAATGGGCGAAATCGAGTACCCCAATTCTCTTATCTATCCAGCAGAGGAGCTCTGCAGATGTTCAAAGACCCTTCAAAGATAATGAAAGACAATAGTTGTCAAATCCTCACTAATGGTGATCAGTGCTATTGAGAGTAGATTGTCCGCTTCATTTCCCAACGAAATGCCAATCGAAAGCGGAAGTGATGCGAACCTACTTGGATGTGACAACTAAGTGAAAGAAGAGTCAATGAGCAAATTTTATGGAGGAAAGACCCAAAACTTCAGAAGTTTGCGAGACGATGCTCGTTCAAGCTCCAACAAGCATCCACCCAGTTCAAGCAGCATGAGGCATTTTGAGAGACTAGCGCAGTAAGGATGGTCTTTTTCCTTCATCTGGGGGATCCGCAGGAATCAACAAAGATCAACACAACTCAGCCAACCCCACACCAGAGTTAGAGTCATTGGTGAGTTGAAGCAGCATGGCGGATCAAAGATTCGACTACTCAAAAACAACAGCGGAGAGTAGCTGGGAGTCAAGAGGCGTATTGTAGCTGGAGCAGAAGATTGAAGACTCAGCAAAGGCAAGGAGTTGCAGTGTCGACAAAGGCTTCAACGAGGACGTCGAAGGGATAAGTGGGGGAGAATGTCACGGACAAACTTCGAAACAGGATGTTTGATGTAATGCTTATGTATGCTCGTGTCTTTCGGCATATTCATACCTTGTACAGCATGTAGAGGGCCGGCCAAAGGCTTAATAGTCCCATTTTAGTTGGGTTGGTGGCCTCTTTAGGCTTGTAAATAAAGGTTGTGTCATGTGGACACGTGCGAGAGATTCTTGGTCTGTAATGGATCATTTTACCCTTTGTTGTGCAACTGTTCAAAGCTTGTAAAGTTTGTTTGTAATTTGCATTGTCTATAAAGTGTTTTTCGGAGATGTTTGCTTGTGGATCCCGAGTGAGGCCTTTTTCTCTGTCATGTTCTCTCTTTTGTGGGACCTAAGGGACCATAGGAGGCTTCAGGGAGGCTGACCTTTGCGGACGGACACGCAAGGGTGCCGCACGACTTAGGCAAAACCAGCTAAGTCCGTGACACTACGGTCCCGTGATTTTTTTCGCATTGGATTTTTCATATTAAAAATTTGGTTTCACTGTGTGATTGATTTATTGCTCTACCGTTTATGCCACTTTGGTTGATATTTATATTTTGATA
Source organism: Musa acuminata AAA Group (assembly GCF_036884655.1). Lineage (NCBI taxonomy): Eukaryota > Viridiplantae > Streptophyta > Magnoliopsida > Zingiberales > Musaceae > Musa > Musa acuminata. The sequence continues at coordinate 35,643,961 of NC_088353.1, forward strand.
TCAAATTAGTATTTTGATGAAGAATCCATTTTGATACACAAAGAGGAAAAAGAATTGAACTCAAAGCAACATGTTATTTGGTTCTAGTTTTTTCTTGTGTGATTGAAATGGAGCAGTCAGATAGTATGATTAAATTGAACTCATCAAATTATTTCACTTGGAGGCGTATGATGTAAGATTTGCTTTATTGCAAAGATTTGTATAAGGCCATCAAGGTTAAAAATAAACCTTGGACGATGAGGAATGAGAAGTTCAACATAGAAAAGATATTGCCTATATTAGAAGATGGATGGATATAAACTTGCATGAACATATTTCTGATGAAACCAAAGCTGATGCTGTTTGACAAAGGTTAGAAAACCTCATTGCGAAAAAGATAGTAGGAAATATAATTTCTCTCCTCAAAAGGCTTGTAAATTTGAAGTATAAAGATTGTGGTAATATTGTTGAACATATAAGTCTATTTCAGAGTCTTACAAACAAGCTAGTTGCTATGAAAATGAATAGATGATGAGATGCAAGGATTATTACTTCTCAACTCTTTATTAGAAAGTTGCGAAACGTATGTGGTGACAATTTATAACTCCACGCTTGAGGAGACTCTAACTATAGATATGGTTAAATGAAGATACCAGAAGAAAAGAATAGGGCGAATCTTCTTCTGGGACATTTGTTACTGAAAAACAAGAAAAACGTGAAAGAAGTCATAATAGAAATCCATATGATTATAGAGGAAGATCCAAGTCTAGAAGAGATATCAAATGTTTCCACTGTAATAGACCAGGTCACATAAAGAAAGAGTGTAGGTTTTGGAAGCGAGAATGGAATGAAAGGAAGAAAAATGAGAAAGAGACCAATACAGTTGCTGCTGAAGGTGATATCATTATTGTTTGTGATGACGGTTGTGTCTGTCTTGCAGCTCAGGATAGTAACCAGGTAACTGACTCTAATGCTTCATTTCATGTCACTTCTCATGGTGATTTCTTCAGATCTTACATTGTTGGTGATTTTGGTAATGTCAGAATGGGAAACAGTGGTACATCTAAGATTGTGGATATTAGAGATATTTGCTTGGAGATTAGTATTGGGAGCAAATTGATATTCAAAGATGTAAGGCATGTTCTAGATATTCGTCTTAACTTGATATCTACAAGCAGACTTGATGATGAGGGCTTTGCACATTATTTTGGTGAAAGCAAATTAAAACTCACTGAAGATTTTCTAATTATGGCAAGAGGAAAGAAGTTTAACTCTTTTTATGTCATGGAAGGTAAGCTACATAAAGGAGAGATTAATGCAATTCAGATGGGTAAAAGTATAGATCTTTGGCATAAGATGCTTAGTCATATCAGTGAAAAGGGACTTCAAACTCTTGCTAGAAAGTAGTTCTTACCAAAGTTGCAAGGTACATCTCTTAAATCTTGTGATCATTGCTTAGCTGGAAAAACATGTATCATATGTTATTGATTTAGTTCATACTAATGTCTGTACTATGTAAACTAGAACTCTTGGAGCTGCTCTTTATTTTGTTACTTTTATTGATGACCATTCTAGAAAAGTGTGGGCTTTTGCTTTGAAATCTAAAAACCAGGTACTCGATGTTTTCAAAGAGTTTCATGTCAATGTTGAAAAAGAAACTAGTAGAAAGCTAAAGTGTGTTCAATCAGATAATGGTGGCGAGTACAGGAGTCCTTTTGAGAATTATTGCAGGTTCTATGGTATCAAGCTTGAGAAAACAGTTTCTAAAACTCCTCAACAAAACGGTATGATAGAAAGAATAAACATAACTATTAAAGAAAGGATTATGTGTATGCTGTCATATACCAAGTTACCTAAGTCATTTTGAGGGGAGGCTATGAGAACTACAATTGACCTGATAAATATTTCTCATCAATTCCTCTTAAAGGTGATGTTCCAAAGAGAGTATGGAAAGGAAAAGATATATCTTATAATCACTTGAGAGTCTTTGAGAATAAAGCATTTGTTCATATTCTCAAATATGAAAGGTCCAAGCTTGATAATAAAACAAAAGCATGTATCTTCTTAGGATATGGTCATAAAGAGTTTGGGTACAAATTATGGGATCCAATGAACAAGAAGATTATTAGAAGCAAAGATGTTATATTTCTTGAAGATCAATTATTTCATGATGGTGATAATATTGAGAAACCAAAAACCTCTATTTATATTCCTTGGAGTTTAGGTCCAGTTCCTTCACTTGTAGTTTATGATGATCAGGAGAGAGATGAATAAGAAGATTATGATGAGAATGTAAGTGATGATACTCCTATAGTTGATGATATTAAACCAACTAAACAAGCACCTCCACCACTAGTTGAGATTCCATTGAGAAGATCCACTAGAGAGCAACAACCGTCTACCAAATATCCTCCACATGAGTATGTTATGCTTACTGACAAGAGAGAGCCAGAAATTTACCAAGAAGCTATTCTACATGAGCATAAGAATGAGTAGGTTAAAGCCATGTAAGAAGAGATGAGATCCTTGCTTGAGAACCATACCTATGACTTAGTAAAGTTGCCTAAAGAGAAGAAAGCTCTCAAGAATAAATGAGTCTACAAATTAAAGACTGAAAATAATGGCTCATAACAAAGATACAAGGCATGATTAGTTGTGAAAGGATTCAATCAGAAGAAAGGTATTGACTTTGAAGAAATATTTTCTGTGAAAATATCCTTTATCCGAGTTGTTCTTGGTTTGGTTGCCCGTTTGAATTTAGAAGTTGAGCAACTTGATATGAAAACAATATTTCTTCATGGTGACTTAGAATAAGAAATTTACATGAAGCAACCAGAAGGTTTCAAAGTCAAGGGAAAATAAAATCTAGTGTGTGCTTGCTTAGAAAAAACTTATATGGACTCAAATAGACACTTAAATAGTGGTACAAGAAATTTGATTCATTTATGATAAGCTAAGGGTATAATAGAACCACATCTGATCATTATGTGTTTATGAAGAAATTTTCATATGATGATTTCATTATTCTCTTGCTATATGTTGATGATATACTAATTATTGGCCATGATGCTAGAAAAATTGAAAAGCTTAAAAGAGAGCTAAGTCTTTTGCTACAAAAGACTTGGGATCAGTGAAACAAATACTTAGCATGAAGATTTTTCATGATAGGAAGAAAAGAAAGATTTGGCTATCTCAAGAGACTTACATTGAAAAGATTCTTGAAAGATTCAACATGAGTAAAGTCAAAACAGTTTGTTCTCCACTTACAGGTCATTTCAAACTTAGTTTGAATCAATGTCCTACAAGTGAGAAAGAAAAAGAAAAAATATCTAGAGTGTCTTACTCATTTGCAGTAGGCAGTTTGATGTATGTTATGGTTTATACTAGGTCAGATATAGCTCATGTAGTTGGAGTTGTCAGTCAATTTCTCTCTAATCCTAGAAAGGAACATTGGGCAGTAGTGAAATATATATTAAGATATCTAAGAGGTACTTTCAGGTTGTGTTTATATTTTGGCAATGTTGAACCTGTGTTAGAAGGGTACACAGATGCAGACATGATAGGTGATACTGATTCCAGGAAGTCCACTTTAGGGTTCTTGATGACATTTGCAAGGGGAGCAGTTTCTTGGCAGTCGAAGTTACAGAATTATGTTGCTCTATCAAATACAAAAGCAGAATACATAACAATTACTGAAGCTTACAAGAAAACTTTATGGATGAAAAGGTTTCTATAGGAATTGGGCTTGAAACAGGAAGGATATACTGTTTATTGTGACAGTCAGAATGTCATTCACCTCTCTAAGAATTCAATATACCATTCCAGATCCAAGCATATTGATATGAGATATCACTGGATTCATAATGTATTTGAGATGAAAGAATTGCACTTGGAAAGGTGCATACCAATGAGAATGAATCAAATATGTTGACAAAGTCTTTGCCTAAGGAAAAGCTTGAAGCATGTAGGCGAAGAGCGGGCATAGTATAGCCCATCATATGAGCCGGAGGAGAAGAATTATTGGGTCCAACCCATATGTTGGCTTGGACAATTAGGTGTTTTGAGCCCAAATCAATAATTAAAAGGGTAGAGAATGTGAGACAAGATAGCGAGAGAGCACAGTGAACTGTGGCGACGCACGGTGAGTAAAAAGGTAGAGAGAGGAAAAGAAGAAAGAAAAATTAGGACTTTGAGTCTTCTACTTGACGATAGTGGCCAAACATTGTTAGTTTTGGCCCAAATTTTATGTAGAGAATCTTTATAGTAAACTCTATAATCTTAATAGTGTTGATCTGTAGTTTACCCTCTCTGAGGTACTTTCTTACTATACTCACTTTATGAGACCTAAAATTCTTCTTTTGATGAGATCCATGATGATATGCTATTGAGCCAAATCTATATTCTTGATATTATTGTGATTATTTGATTATTCTAAAGAAGATTTATTATAAACCTATTATCATTACTATTGATAGTGGAAGTTTGAGGTAGACAACAGTCTTATGATTTTTCCTGTATTGGGTTTTACATATTAAAAATTTGATTTCACTGTGTGATTGATTTATTGCTCTATTGTTTATGCTGGTTAATATTTATATTTTGATATCAAGTTGATATTTTGATGAAGAACCCATTTTGATACATAAAGAGGAAAAAAAAGTTATTCTGTTTTAACATATTTTTCCCAACAATCCTTAATATGCTAATAGCGTAGCTCCCAAGTACAAATGTATTTGTAGGTTGCACATCATATTTTACTAGGTATGAATTTTTAAATTACCATCGGTAGGGTTAGATTCGAGTGGAAATGAAAGGAGCATAGTCTAAATCAAATAAGTCCAATAGATTAGGTCAATTCGATCAATCATAAATAATAATTGAATTTTAAATAGTTACAAAGAATAACCCCTCACTGAATAACTCCTTACCCTTTTTAATTAGAAATGAGGTGTTACACTCATTATAGAAGTTACAACTATTCCTCGTTATAGAAGTTTCAAAGAATAACTCTCCTAGATGGAGTCACAAGAGGTTAAATCCTCCGATGAATGATCATAATTCATGAGGGAGAATATTGTAACCACCTCAACCATTTAAATAAAGATTAATAAAATTATAAAATAATTCTTATTCTCATTCTCATTCTCTTTACGTATCTTAAGGAGTATTCTTAAATCTATGCTCAAGGTATTTGAGTGGTGGAATATAGTGTATTTTTCCTATTGGTGATTACACATTGGATCCATAACATTGAACCAAAATGATAGTTATTAGATACCTCCTTGCATATAATTTCTTTAAAAGAGAAAGTAGGTAAAAGTTTATTCAACTTAATTTCTTTAAAAGAGAAAGTAGGTAAAAGTTTATTCAACTTAGTAGCTTCTAAGTTTTATTTTTCATCATTATTCTCAACATAAGTTTTACTCGAAAAGATCTAACTTAAAAGATCCACATTGAGAGAAAATATTCGAGAAAGTCTCCAAGTCAAAATCAAGTCATCTCGGACAAATAACCTTGACAAGTTTATTTTGATATATCTTGTCTCAAAAGTAATCACAAGTCAGTTTTGATATATCAAATCAATAATTAAAATTTACACTAACAATAAAGGAAATGGAAGCATAGATTAAAGGGTGAAAAAATTGATGGGGATATAAACAGGAATAATCTTTGTATAGGAACAAATACTAGAAGACCAAAATATGCAGCGGAATAAAATGGAAACACAATCAAACAGAACACCAAGATATACGTGGAAAACCCCTTCAATGTGAAGGGTAAAAACCACGGGGCAAACTAGAGATAATCCACTATGAGAATAATGAATATACAAATCTCAATCTCTTGCCCAAAACCCTAGGAACAACCACAAGAGAATAACTGGGATACAAGGATCACGTCACTGCCCACAATATCTAAAACCTCCTCAAGTAATCACAGCAAGAGTCTACTATAGATTTGATCTAACCTGAGATGAGAACACTGCTAGATGATTGTGAACAGTCTCTCTGTGTTGTCCTTGTCTTCTTTCCTTTCTTTCTCTTCCTTTTCTGCCCTGTTCTCCTTCTTTTCTTTGGAATCCCGTGGCTCAAAGATCTGCCTCGTTGCTGCATTTTTATAGCTTTAATTTGCCTCCAAAACGTAGCCACCACACCCCCCCAATCTTAATTAGGGTTAGGTTAAGAGGGGGTGTGCGCTGTGGGCTGCCCTAGCCCACATGGGCTGAATATGGGCTATCAGCCCAACAACCTCCCCCTTCAGCCCATAAGGGAGGCTATCTCATGACTCCTCAATATAAAGTCATGCCGACCAACTGTCGGCATATCTCTTGTCTTTCTTTTGGTAAGGTCTTTGTCAACATGTCTGCAGGTAAATCAACATCAGGCTCTACACTAATTTCCTGCACATCTCCCCCATCACCCTGATATACTGGAGGAATAACTGGGTCATAATCTGCTAATCCTTCTGCAGAAGTCTTGGCTGGTGCCTTCTTCTTCAAATCCTCAAAGGTTTGATCCTCAAAGAAGACCATATCTCTGCTCCTGAACACCTTCTACTTTTCTGGATCCCAAAGCCTGTAACCAAACTGATCATGTGAGTAACCAAGAAAAATACATTCTTTAGACATATCATCCAGCTTGGACCTCTCATTATCTAGAACATGTGCAAATGCACGACAATCAAATACTCTCAAATGTCTGTAGGAAACATCTTTCTCTGACCATACATGCTCTGCAACATCACCATCTAGGGCTGTACATGGTGATAAGTTGATCACATCAACTGTAGTCCTCAAAGCCTCATCCCAAAACCTTTTGGGTAGCTTGGCCTGTGAAAGCATACATCTGATCTTTTCCATGATGGTGCGATTCATCCTCTCTGCAATTACATTATGCTGAGGTGTACCAGGAACTGTCATCTCATGTTGGATCCCATGTGACCTGCAATAGTCATTAAACAATCCCGTATACTCACCACCATTATCTGATCTTATGCATTTCAATTTCCTTTCTGTCTCCCTTTCAACCCTGGCATGAAACTCTTTGAAGACATTAATAACCTGATCTTTAGTCTTCAAAGCATAAGCCCAAACTTTCCTGGAAAAATCATCTATAAAAGTGACAAAATAAAGTGCACCACTTATACCAAGAACATCAACAGATCCACCAGGAGTTTTTGTCCTCAAAGGACCATATACATCTGTATAAACACGGTCTAAGACATGCATTTTTCTAGACAAAGCAGCACTAGCAAATGAAACTCTATGTTGTTTACCAGCCAAACAATCAATACAAGGGTTCAGATGTATACCTCTGAGATCTGGTAATACCTCTCTCTTGGAAAGAGCTTGCAGCCCCTTCTCGCTCATGTGTCTCAATCGCCTATGCCACAACTCCATACTGAAGTCTTTCTTTGTAGCATTTAACTGCTCACCATAAGTGTCACGCCCCGTTGAATTTTTTTTTTTTTTTTTTGTATTATAATTCAACAACAATTCATTCCAGGATCCGTTCACACATTTGAGGATACTGAGAAAACATTCAGGTCATTCATATCTATAATTTTCCAATTCATAAAACCTGTGCAGTTTATAATCATAGTATAATATCACTTAATGATTCACAAAATCCAAAGCCAACTCAACTAAACCATAACCAAATCATAAATCCATAAGCGTAGCAATCTATACAATCACAAAACCAACATGTATTACATGTTTATATCATTACACAGTTTAAACTTTAACATTCCCAAAATCCCAACACAAGAGGTACTTTCCAAATATTTACAAGATACATCAATCTAGATTTGTCGTTGATACACACAAAAGAACTTATACAATATCAACTTATTAATTACGAAAGATTTGCCCCAAAATCTTCTAGCTTTCCACTGCCTCAACCCAATTCTAGATTTTCAGAACATAACAAGCTACCCTGAAAAATTTATATAGCAACGGGGTGAGCATAAAGAGCTCAGCAAGCGACTAACATATCCATGGCGATAGGAGAAGTTCAAGCAGGCTTAGTATTAAGATAACAAAAGCAGAAATACAAGTGTTCATTTGAAGTCATCTCATTTGATATAAAATCACAAAGGTTTACCTCGTTCAAAAACAGGCATTAGACATAACAATAGGAGAAAAGAAATTGGAGCATATCATTGGCATAAGGAGCATATCGATGACATATGATAATTTCAAGGCATAACAAAGACGTAAGGAGCATTTTGGATATCATGAATGCAGAATTACGATGTCATTTCGTTTGAATCACGTTTTGTTCATACAATCGAGGAAAGATAATTGAAGTATATCATTGGCATAAGGAGCATATCGATGACATATAGTAATTTCAAGGCATAACAAAGACGTAAGGAGCATTTTGGACATCATAAATGCAGAATTACGATGTCATTTCGTTCGAAGCACGTTTTGTTCATATAATCGAGGAAAGATAATTGGAGCATATCATTGGCATGAGGAGCATATCAATGACATATGGTAATTTCAAGGCATAACAAAGACGTAAGGAGCATTTTGGATATCAATGACATATGAAATAGTTCGGAACATATCAATGGTGAATGAAATGCTTCAGAACGTATCAATGGCATATGGAAATATTTTGGAAGCATAAGAAGCATTTCAGAACATATCAAAGAACAAATACGAAATAGAAGCTCAAACGTCGTACTCTAGCATAGTGCATGTGAGGATTAACTCAGTGGTGGCTCCACGCCGTGATGAGTTCTCGACTCCATCCACGGGTAGCCCTTTCCTACTCGAGCCCTCTCACCCTGCCCAAGTGCTAGGTCGGCTCTGAATTTTATATCAAACAGATAGAAGGTGAAGTGAGATCATAACATAATATGGTCCATCCATTTCTGGATGACCACCAAGCATAAGTCTCCCACGTCTGGGAGCTCCATCCACCCACGTCTGAGTGAAGTCAATGGGGCCGACAAAGCAATCGCGGGCTCTAAGCATAACTCCCTTTACCATTTCTGGCAAAGGTTCACAATATCCCACAAGACACTAGAGTACAAAAAGGGTAGTATGAACAATAACATTGACACATATCAGAAGCACATGCGGAACAACGAAATGTACATATGCCTTTCGAGTCAATACGATACAAACAGAATCTTTCACAAATGTATTCAGATTTAAAAGGAAACAAAAGCAGGAGTATACAAGGATTTCAAGAAATCACATATGGCTCAATTGAAATAAGAAAGTTAGATGAATTCAATGTCCAAAGAAATGAAACTGGAAGAGGCACATATCGAAAGCAAATGCGGAACAATGGGATGCATGTGCCGAATCATTACGCTGAAAACATGAACATTAGATGATAGCTGCAGACAAATAAATAAAGGACAAAAGTATATAGGAATTTAAGGTAATAATGTAAAGCTTAACTGAAGAGTGTTTGCCGAAATCGATTTCCAAAGAGAAGAAACAAGGAGAGCCGAAATCGACCAAAGCTCGATTCTGGCAGAATTTGATAGGGACATTGTATGAACTATTTAGATAACCAATTATGCTCCAATTTACGCAAAATATGTGTCATTAGAAAGCTTTATCAATCTAATTTTTGTCAAATTAAGTTTGACAAGAATTGGAATTTACAAAAGGTCTGAAAATATTTGCTCTGTTTTACTGAATCCATTGGGTCGATGAAAGTAGATGTTTTAGTTAGCAATTATACTCCAAAAATTTCAAATCAGGTATATAAAGAAAGAATTTTGAGTCTAGCTTCGAATAAATCATACTTTGTATGAATCTGAGTTCACAGCAGAAAGTTATAAGTAGTTAAGCAACAAGAGGTCAGAAATTTCAGTCTCTATTTTGTAGAATCTGTAGGGTTAATTGAAACAGAAGTCTTAGTAGGCATTTAAACTCCAAATCATTCAATCTTAGTGTCAAAATAAAGATATTTGAGTCTACTTTCAAATGGAATAGGTTTTACCTAAATCAGAGTTTAGTGCTAAAAGTTAGATCGAAAACAATGTACAGAAGTCAGATTACCAAAAAATTTCAGATTCATGGCTTTGTATCAAAAGGAAAGAACGGTTTGGTACTAAGCTGAAATCTTTTGCATTATGAAGAATTAAAAGGAAAACAAAGATTAGGAATTCTGTAGGAAGAGATTAGAACACTTGCCTTAAGCAAATTTGATTCCCAAATGGGGGGGAGTTGATGCAAAACCTCAATCAAAGCTTCTTCTTCGATTCCTCTTCTTCTTCTTCTTCTTCCCTTCTCTTCTCTTCTTAAACTCACGTTGGCTGTGTTAGGATCGAGAGCACTAAGAGGGGGGGGTGAATTAGTGCAGCGGAAATCTTATAATAATTTAAAAACCAAAGGCTGCGTTCGTTCGAAAACTATTGTGATGCAAAAGCAAATTCTCAGTTTGTATCTAAGTGCAGTTTGCGTCTAAGTGCAGATTGCGTTTAAGCGCAGTTTTGCGTCTAAGCGCAGTTTTGCGTTTAAACTCAGATTTACGTCTAAATGCAGATTTACGTCTAAACGCAGATTTACGTCTAAACGCAGTTTTACGTCTAAACGCAGTTTTACGTCTAAACGCAGTTTTACGTCTAAACGCAGTTTTACGTCTAAACGTAGATTTACGTCCAAACGCAGTTTTACGTCTAAACGCAGATTTACGTCTAAACGCAGTTTTACGTCTAGACGCAGATTTACGTCTAAACGCAGTTTTACGTCTAGACGCAGATTTACGTCTAAACTTTGAAACTCGTTTGTATACTCACAGAAGGCAGTATGCAGTTGAAATCAAGACGTAAACGTGAACTGAAATCTGATGATTGAGCGAGGAAAGCCGATTTACGTCTGAATGCAGTTTTACGTCTAAATGTTGAAACTCGTTCGTAAAATCGTAGAGGACAGATTGCAGTTATTAATAGGATTAAAATGTAAGCGTAAACTGCAAAGAAGCTCGTTCGTAAAAGCACGGAAAACAGTTCTGCAGAATCAAATGAAAACGTAAACTGTAATGTATGAAAATACAAGTTTACGTCTGAATGCAGATTTGGAAGAACAGCACTTGAAACTTGTTCGTGAAAGCGCAGAGAGCAGTAGTGATGAGGGAGGTTTGCAGTAATGATAAAGTGCTCGAAAATAAACGCAAACCAGAGATTTAGAGTGGTTCGGTCAGCCTTGACCTACTCCACTTTTGGCTTCCTCCACCGATGAGGTTGCCGACGTCAACTAGGTGCCTTCCTTCAATGGGCGAAGGCCAAACTTCCCTCTTACAATTTCTCTCCTTTTGACAGGCTTAGGAGACAACCTTTACAGATGTTTTCTCTCCTCTCTTTTCAACTCAAACTTGAAGAACAGAAGGAGGAGGAAAACTAGCAGTTTTGAGCTCTAAGAACCACTGAAAAGATCAAGATTTCGGGTCAGTTCTTGCTCTATTCAGTGCTGAATGGGTGGGGTATTTATAGGCCCCAACCCAATTCAAAATTCGAGCTCAAAACGATCAAATCCCAGAATTCTGGGATCAGGCGGTTGCACCTCTCGACTGGAGAGGTGGCACCGCCTGGCAGAGCTCGAAGACTGAGCTCTGCCGATTGCTTCTCTCTGCCAGAGCTCGAAGACTGAGCTCGATGGTTGCATCACCTGGCAGAGCTCGAAGACTGAGCTTGGTGATTGCATCACCTGGCAGAGCTCGAAACTGAGCTCGGTGGTTGCATCACCTGGCAGAGCTCCAAGCTGAGCTCAGGCTGATCCACCTCTCTGCCAGAGCTCGAAGACTGAGCTTGGTGAATGCATCACCTGGCAGAGCTCGAGACTGAGCTCAGGCTGATGCACCTCTCTGCCAGAGCTCGAAGACTGAGCTCGGTGGTTGCATCGCCTGGCAGAGCTCGGAACTTGAGCTCTGGCGGTGCAACCTCTTGGCTGGGGCGGTTGCACCTCCCAACCCCACAGCCCAGGCGGTTGCACCTCCTGGCTGGGGCGGTTGCACCTCCCAACCTCGCAGCCCTGGCGGTGGCACCTCCAGGCTGGAGAGGTGGCACCTCTTCACTATTCCAGCTCACTTGGTTTGGCTCCAAACTTGGTCCAAACCAGTCCGAACTTGGGCCTAATTGGCCCCTACTTGGGTTATAGGATTAACACCTAATCCTAACCCTAATTAACGTGCTAACTATGAATTTAAAGACATTTTCTAAGCTATTACAAAGTCCGCAAGTCAAGACTTCTTCTAGCGAGCTTCCGGCAAACTTCCGGCGGTCTTCCGATGAAATCTCGGAAACCATTCTGCGGACTCCCGGCAAGCTCCTAGACTTCATGATTTGTTCTTAGCGAGTTCCAACGAGCTTCTTCGGCAAGCTCCGATCTTTCTTGGCGAGCTCCGCGAACTCCCAACGAATCTTCGGACTTCCGTCGAACTCTCGAACTCGCAACAAATCCTTCGCGCTTGACTCCGACACTTTGTTTCGCTTTATGTCTTCATCGTTATCATAGTTAATCCTGCACAACAAAACAAAACTTCAATCGAGACAATTAATCCTAAGCAATTAACCAAGTTGTCCGACATGTCATTGGTCCCTCGACGCTTCGTCCGATTCTTCGGCGCATCGTCCTCTCGTGCAGCCTATTGCCCAATCGGCCAGTTGACTCCGCAACTCCGATATCCTTGGCACAATACCCGCTCTTCTTGGCCCGATGCCCGAGTCCACGGCCCGAAGCCTTCTGTCGATACGTCGACCGATCCACCGGCCCGACGTCCAATCTTCTGACATGTTCCTTCGGCACAACATGATTATCCTGCTTTAATTGTCTCATCCTGATCGAAGCATCCTGCGTCACTCAAAACGCAGATTAAATCATAAACATATATCAAGTAGTTTCATCATCAAAATACGAGATTCAACAATCTCCCCCTTTTTGATGATGACAACCACTTGATGACGGAGTTAAACTTAACTCCCGGAGTTTAAACAAACTCCCCCTATCAATATGCCATATTGATAGAACCTTGAATTCAAACTGAATTCAAGTCATTGCAATATTCATCATGAATACTTGCAACACGTCAACATGAACTTATGCATAAACTTATGCATCACATGTCATGTCATCAACATACTTCTCCCCCTTTGTCATCAACAAAAAAGAGAAGTACTACAATCAAGTGTGTGTGATATTGGTTCAACTCATTGCATGAAGAACATAGTATCAAGTTTTATCATCATGCAATCTTGGAGCTAGAAGATTTAGCAAGTGTTACATCATGCTTAGAATATTCATGCTATCAAGTTTTAGATATGCAAGTTTTATAACATATAAGATAGCACTTTTGGTAATGTTCAAGATAGCAAGTTCTATATCATGCAAGCTAGCAAACTAGAGATGTTCAAGAAAGCAACTCTTGCTTCTTGAAAATTTTGCTCACTTTGCTAGATGCGCAAGTTAGCATTTTTGCCTCTTGAGATAGGCAAGATAGCACATTTGCTTCTTTTGAGATAGCAACTTTTTGCTTCTCTTTAGACCAACAAGCTAGCAATTTTTACGATATACAAGTTTCACAATATATAAGCTAGCAAAAATTTCGAAAGCAAATGCAAGATAAATTTCTTGTGTAAGCTCATGATTATTGCTTCCTATTGTAATGTGCAAGTTGCAAGTCTTGCTTCTTGAGATATTCAAGATGGTGATGTTCAAGAAGACAACTTTTGCTTCTTGAAATAAGCAAGTTAGCAAACAAGTTTTTGCATCTTCTTGACTTGTGCAAACTAGCTATCTCCCCCTTTGTCATTGTCAACAAGGGAAAAACCCTTTACATCAATTTCTAAATCATGACAAAGGTAAGTAATCATTCTTATTTGTGCATCATTACATTTCAAAAATTTATGCATGATACTGAAAAATCAATCTTCATCATGAGCATTTCAAACATGATATTCAAGCATTCATGATATATCATATTGGCAGCATGATCATAGATATTCAAACGATGGTATCTAGAATTCATTACATCCTATTATGCATGATCATTAACTCCTCATTTGTATTTCATGCATTATTTCATTTCATCTCATAAGGAATATCAAGAAGAGTTATTGGATGATGAGATAAATATTTTATGAATACACAGAATATCATAAGTGTTTCATGTATCCATATTATCACATGAAGCATATTATCATTTTTAAGATTCATAACATGAATAACGTTATTACTATTTCATCAAAATCAGTTTCGAGATTCACATAATATCATGAAATCATTAATCTCGATAAAATGGGAAAAACATTTTCTTTTTAAGTGATTCTTTTAACACATCATAAAAAAGAAAAACTCATTCATAATTCAAGTGATTTACAAGATATCATAAATGAATTTATCACTTGTATTTCACCAAAATCGAGAACTCTAGAGTTAGAAAAATGATTGAAGCATTTAATCTGATTGAAGAATGATTCATATTTAAAGTGTAGCATTTGTCAAATCTGAAATCATCAAGTATAACTTTAATATTTTCATTGCAACATTAAGCAAGGTTTCATTGAAGATAATTTTGAATGATTCTTATAAGTGCCTAAAACTTCTTTAATTTTAATTTATGATTGACTTTATAATAGCATGCTCAAATCTTTATTCTTATGTCAAAACCATACATTATATAAACAAAGACAATGAAAAATATCAAGCCTTCCAGACAAAAGCCATGTATCGTCATTGAAAAGCAATATGAAAATGATCAAAATATATATTCTTGCTTCTCAAGCACATAAGATTAATCTCACTAGGTGTAAAATCATTAGATTTCTATCTTGCATTAACATGAGACATGCAATTTTCATTATCATTTTCGAGATTACAAGCATGATCATATTTTTGCATTTTCATGGTTAAATTATTAAAAATATAATTTTCAACAAAATTTAAAAAAAAAAGAAAAGTGCATCATCAAAAGTATCATGTAATTTCGAAGTAAATTAGGGGGATTTCGATTACCTCATCATTGTAGGCTGTTAAGGCGTAGTTTGCCGCCTTGCTTTTGTTGACTTTCTCTTCTTCGGAGGAGCTCGATTCATCCCAATTTTTGTTCTTCTCCTTGCGTTTAAAGCAAGTAGTTCCATTCTTTTTGCTTTTTAATTTTCGTTTCATTTTAAGTTCACCATCACTTGAGCTTATGCTCGAGTGGTCTTCAAATGTTCTATGTCCCAAATCCTTCCTGTTCTTTGGAAGGTTGGTTTGTTCATCATTGTCCTCATCACTTGAGTCATCGCTCAAGTGGCATTCATTTGTCCAGAGTTCCAAATCCTTCCTGTTCTTTGGAAGGTGGTTCTCAAGTTCTTCACGTGCATTGCACGTCATTTCATATGTGATCAATGAACCAATTAGTTCTTCAAGTGGAAAATGGTTCAAGTTTTTTGATTCTTGAATAGCAGTTACTTTTGAATCCCAAGTTTTAGAAAGTGAGCGCAAAACTTTGTTAACGAGTTCAAAATCCGAAAAGCTTTTACCAAGTGATTTTAAACCATTGACGACATCCGTAAAACGGGTGTACATGTTAACAACGGTTTCGCTTGGTTTCATATGAAAAAGCTCGAAATCAAGCAGTAGAATATTAACTTTCGAGTCTTTGACTCTACTAGTTCCCTCGTGCGTGATTTCAAGAGTGCGCCAAATATCGAAAGCCGTTTCACACGTAGAAATCCGATTGAACTCATTTTTGTCCAATGCGCAAAATAAGGCATTCATAGCCTTTGCGTTTAAAGAAAAATTCTTCTTCTCCAAAACCGACCATTCGTTCATTGGTTTGGAGGGAAGTTGAAAACCGTTTTCAATGATATTCCATAAATCCAGATTTAGAGAAATTAAGAAAACTCTCATTCGAGTTTTCCAATAAGTGTAGTCCAATCCGTTAAAGAACGGTGGACGAAAGACCGAACAGCCCTCTTGAAAAGTCATTTCTCTCGGGTGTAAATCCGAAATGAGAAAAACCCCGCTCTGATACCAATTGTTAGGATCGAGAGCACTAAGAGGGGGGGGTGAATTAGTGCAGCGGAAATCTTATAATAATTTAAAAACCAAAGGCTGCGTTCGTTCGAAAACTATTGTGATGCAAAAGCAAATTCTCAGTTTGTATCTAAGTGCAGTTTGCGTCTAAGTGCAGATTGCGTTTAAGCGCAGTTTTGCGTCTAAGCGCAGTTTTGCGTTTAAACTCAGATTTACGTCTAAATGCAGATTTACGTCTAAACGCAGATTTACGTCTAAACGCAGTTTTACGTCTAAACGCAGTTTTACGTCTAAACGCAGTTTTACGTCTAAACGTAGATTTACGTCCAAACGCAGTTTTACGTCTAAACGCAGATTTACGTCTAAACGCAGTTTTACGTCTAGACGCAGATTTACGTCTAAACGCAGTTTTACGTCTAGACGCAGATTTATGTCTAAACTTTGAAACTCGTTTGTATACTCACAGAAGGCAGTATGCAGTTGAAATCAAGACGTAAACGTGAACTGAAATCTGATGATTGAGCGAGGAAAGCCGATTTACGTCTGAATGCAGTTTTACGTCTAAATGTTGAAACTCGTTCGTAAAATCGTAGAGGACAGATTGCAGTTATTAATAGGATTAAAATGTAAGCGTAAACTGCAAAGAAGCTCGTTCGTAAAAGCACGGAAAACAGTTCTGCAGAATCAAATGAAAACGTAAACTGTAATGTATGAAAATACAAGTTTACGTCTGAATGCAGATTTGGAAGAACAGCACTTGAAACTTGTTTGTGAAAGCGCAGAGAGCAGTAGTGATGAGGGAGGTTTGCAGTAATGATAAAGTGCTCGAAAATAAACGCAAACCAGAGATTTAGAGTGGTTCGGTCAGCCTTGACCTACTCCACTTTTGGCTTCCTCCACCGATGAGGTTGCCGACGTCAACTAGGTGCCTTCCTTCAATGGGCGAAGGCCAAACTTCCCTCTTACAATTTCTCTCCTTTTGACAGGCTTAGGAGACAACCTTTACAGATGTTTTCTCTCCTCTCTTTTCAACTCAAACTTGAAGAACAGAAGGAGGAGGAAAACTAGCAGTTTTGAGCTCTAAGAACCACTGAAAAGATCAAGATTTCGGGTCAGTTCTTGCTCTATTCAGTGCTGAATGGGTGGGGTATTTATAGGCCCCAACCCAATTCAAAATTCGAGCTCAAAACGATCAAATCCCAGAATTCTGGGATCAGGCGGTTGCACCTCTCGACTGGAGAGGTGGCACCGCCTGGCAGAGCTCGAAGACTGAGCTCTGCCGATTGCTTCTCTCTGCCAGAGCTCGAAGACTGAGCTCGATGGTTGCATCACCTGGCAGAGCTCGAAGACTGAGCTTGGTGATTGCATCACCTGGCAGAGCTCGAAACTGAGCTCGGTGGTTGCATCACCTGGCAGAGCTCCAAGCTGAGCTCAGGCTGATCCACCTCTCTGCCAGAGCTCGAAGACTGAGCTTGGTGAATGCATCACCTGGCAGAGCTCGAGACTGAGCTCAGGCTGATGCACCTCTCTGCCAGAGCTCGAAGACTGAGCTCGGTGGTTGCATCGCCTGGCAGAGCTCGGAACTTGAGCTCTGGCGGTGCAACCTCTTGGCTGGGGCGGTTGCACCTCCCAACCCCACAGCCCAGGCGGTTGCACCTCCTGGCTGGGGCGGTTGCACCTCCCAACCTCGCAGCCCTGGCGGTGGCACCTCCAGGCTGGAGAGGTGGCACCTCTTCACTATTCCAGCTCACTTGGTTTGGCTCCAAACTTGGTCCAAACCAGTCCGAACTTGGGCCTAATTGGCCCCTACTTGGGTTATAGGATTAACACCTAATCCTAACCCTAATTAACGTGCTAACTATGAATTTAAAGACATTTTCTAAGCTATTACAAAGTCCGCAAGTCAAGACTTCTTCTAGCGAGCTTCCGGCAAACTTCCGGCGGTCTTCCGATGAAATCTCGGAAACCATTCTGCGGACTCCCGGCAAGCTCCTAGACTTCACGATTTGTTCTTAGCGAGTTCCAACGAGCTTCTTCGGCAAGCTCCGATCTTTCTCGGCGAGCTCCGCGAACTCCCAACGAATCTTCGGACTTCCGTCGAACTCTCGAACTCGCAACAAATCCTTCGCGCTTGACTCCGACACTTTGTTTCGCTTTATGTCTTCATCGTTATCATAGTTAATCCTGCACAACAAAACAAAACTTCAATCGAGACAATTAATCCTAAGCAATTAACCAAGTTGTCCGACATGTCATTGGTCCCTCGACGCTTCGTCCGATTCTTCGGCGCATCGTCCTCTCGTGCAGCCTATTGCCCAATCGGCCAGTTGACTCCGCAACTCCGATATCCTTGGCACAATACCCGCTCTTCTTGGCCCGATGCCCGAGTCCACGGCCCGAAGCCTTCTGTCGATACGTCGACCGATCCACCGGCCCGACGTCCAATCTTCTGACATGTTCCTTCGGCACAACATGATTATCCTGCTTTAATTGTCTCATCCTGATCGAAGCATCCTGCGTCACTCAAAACGCAGATTAAATCATAAACATATATCAAGTAGTTTCATCATCAAAATACGAGATTCAACAGGCTGCAGTATCTGAATGTTACATTTAATTTCTCCTTTAATCTCTTATTTAATTTCTTTTGGTTAACACAAGGGTTGCAAAGTTGCAAGGTGGCAAGCATGCATGAAAAATGCTAGGTGTCATCCTTAGAGCAAATTTAGGTGGCACCATTAGGTTAGCTAGTGACACATGTCCACTAATTTTTTTTTTTTTTTTAACTTAAATCTGAATCATAAATAAATTATATCAAACTTCTAATATTTACTCTTAGGTCCCTAGACATAAATATTTAATCATTTAATATAAAATAATTATTAAATAATCCTTATTTTTTACAAACAAACCTTTTACTAAATTTTCAAAAATGGGAGATGTTACAATAAGCTTTAGCCTGCAACCTGTACAAAGTATAACATTTTTTTTCACTGGCTATAACAAGAGAACCTTTACTGAGCTTCCATTGCCCTCTGTGAAATCTGCTTTCATACTCTTCATCATCTAGTCTTCCAACTGAAATTAAATTCAGCCTCAAGTCAACCACATGCCTCACATCCTTAAGTACCAACTTGCAGCCAAGGTTGGTCTTTAAATGGATATCACCCATGCCAATGATGTCTGCTGTGCCATAGTTGCCCATCTTGACAACACCAAAGTTTTCAGACCTGTATGTAGCAAAAAACTCTCTCCGAGGTGTAGCATGATAAGAAGCACATGTGTCAATCACCCACTCAAGATCCTGACACACACAAGAAAAAATATCATCAGAAGGAGACAAAATCAAATAATCACCACCCTGCACTGTAGCTGTAGTATTATTCTTTGACTCTGTAGACTCCACTTCTTTTCCCTTTTTCTTATTCTTCTTAAGTTGCTTTCATTGGTTCTTGTAATGTCCTTTCTCACCACAGCTATAGCAAACAATATCTTTTCTTGATCTTGACTTGCTCCTACCCATACGTGAACTGCTTCTAGACTTTGACCTTCCTCTGTTCTCTGACATAAGTGCCTGTGAATCATTCTGAGATGTTGCCGAACTTTTTCTTCTCAACTCCTCATTCAACAAACTGCTTATTACTTGACTTATAGTGACAATATCATCTGGCGCAGAATTACTAAGGGAAACCACCAGTGTCTCCCAACTTTCTGATAATGAATTGAGAAGTAACAATACCTGCAACTCATCATCAAGAGACATTTTCATAGAGGATAACTGGTTAGTAATACTCTGCATTTCATTCAAATGCTCAGCAATAGAAGCACCCTCTCTATATTTTAGGTTCACAAGTTTTCTGATCAAAAAAGCTTTGTTGCCAGTTGTTTTTCTTTCATAGAGACTTTCCAATTTTTTCCAAAGAGAATATGCAGAAATTTCAGTGGAAACATGGTGAAAGACACTATTATCAAGCCACTGTCTAATAAACCCAATTGTTTTTCAATCTAACCTCTTCCACTCATCATCTGTCATAGTTGTAGGTTTTGCACTATCCCCTTGTAAAGGTCCATACAAATCTTTGCAATACAAGAGATCTTCCATTCTTGATTTTCATATCATCCAATTATTTCCATTCAAACTAATCATACGAGAAATATTACTGGCCTCCATGTTCAAATACAAAAAAAATTAAATCACCAAAACCCTGCTCTGATACCAGTTGATGGGGATATAAACAAGAATAACATTTGTATAGGAACAAATACTAGAAGACCAAAATACGCAACGGAATAAAATGGAAACACAATCAAACAGAACACCAAGATATACGTGGAAAACCCCTTCAATGTGAAGGGTAAAAACCACGGGGCAAACTAGAGATAATCCACTATGAGAATAATGAATATACAAATCTCAATCTCTTGCCCAAAACCCTAGCAACAACCACAAGAGAATAACTGGGATACAAGGATCACGTCACTGCCCATAATATCTAAAACCTCCTCAAGTAATCACAGCAAGAGTCTACTGTAGATTTGATCTAACCTGAGATGAGAACATTGCTAGATGATTATGAACAGTCTCTCTGCGTTGTCCTTGTCTTCTTCCCTTTCTTTCTCTTCATTTTCTACCTTGTTCTCCTTCTTCTCTTTGGAATCCCGTGGCTCAAAGATCTGCCTCATTGCTGCCTTTTTATAGCTTTAATCTGTCTCCAAAACGCAGCCACCATACCCCCCTAATCTTAATTAGGGTTAGGTTAAGAGGGGGTGTGGGCTGCCCTAGCCCACATGGGCTGAATATGGGCTATCAGCCCAACAAAAATTTCACCCTTGACACCTGAGTAATCGTTTGTGGATTTACAATTGTTCATTTTAATTCCTAAAGTCCTACACTCAAAGTACTTACTGATTTACTTGTAAAACTTTCTTCTTCGTGAGATGTTGGGGCTTGTCCGTCGCTTGCTTTCAAACTAATCAACTTTCTCCTTTTACAAGTCATATAGGACCTAAGTGAGATTCCAAATTGATTGACCCTTTGCGGACGCACATCGAAATGGAGCATCAGGCAATTCTAATTAAGTTTGAAAATTTGACATTATGATGTATTATGAATTAAATAATTTTAACTAAATTTATGACATTTAAACTCATCCCAAGGACAAGAGTCTTGACGGAGAACTTGAATAAAATAAAATAAAAAAGACATTGAGTCGATAATAGTGTTGAACTCGTTATTAAAGACAATAAGGAAATTTTTCATGAGATGAGGGTTAAAATTATTAGCAAAAAAACAAAGATGTGAGAGTCGATATGATGAAAAAAAAACTCAATTTAAGTTTTAAAAAGAAACATCTTTAAATATCCATCCTTATCTACACGACACATCGAAATAATATCTTTATTATTATTCATCTTATTTGGAGCACTCCTAGGTAATTTTTATCTCCCCTATTTGTTTCAGATATGTATAAATCTAAGAAAATATAAAATTTTGAAATTATTAAAAAGAGAATTGAATGTTCAAAATTGACAGAGGTCACATTAAACCTATTGGAGCAACCCCCATAAGACCCATCACTTTAATGGATATAAATTAATATCTTAATTATAGTTTTGCTACTAATGAATTATAATAATATTTATTCGAGTCTGCCACGTATCCAGACAATGCAACAGCTGATGATTGGATGACATCAGACGGTCAAGAATTTTCGGGTTTCAAAACGGCGTGTGCCGCGCCGTTACAAAGCCGTGTGGGAGTCCGGCTACTATAAAAGCGGCGGAACTCGTTTTCGCTCACGGCCGCATTCGCACACTCGCTGCTTTCACTAGGGCTTCATGGGGAAGGGCCAGCGACCGGAGGAATAACTCGACGGGCACCTCCGATCCCTTTCGGTTTTACTCTTTCCTCTGTTTCTTTATGCACCGTATATGTTTGCACTGTGTGATTGATGCTTTTCTTGTGACAAAGTCGTTGCCTTTAAACCTGTTCTGGGTTAAGGTTTAGGATACATATGGTTTGGTTTTGCTTCTGCCTGGGAATGGAGGGTTTAGGGTCCTTATGGTATCGATTAAAATTGTTGTTCGTTTTGTGGACTACTTGGCTGTATGATTTTGCTGATTCTGCAAGTTCAGGCTGAGAGTTGCACATGGACTAGGCTTTATTTGTTGGAGGTAATAGGATCGAATTATCCACTTTTAGTTAGGAAAATATCGTAATTTTGTTTTTTTACAGAGACATAATTCAAGCCATAAGTTTGTGAAGGTTTAAACATTTTTTTTTAACTTTGTTGCATACGCTTATTGCTCAAGATTTTACGTGGGATAATCTTGTTTGGCCTGGAATTTTTGCTTTTGATTAGATTGTTAAATAAGAGATTTTGCACATTGTAGGTCGAAATGAACTTAATAGCAGTATCCTTGTGCAAAGGTGAAAGTTGATGACTACTTGGATGTGTTAGAATTTTATGAACACATTCCAAGATCTTAAGAATATGGCAACAAGTAATTGAGAGTTAACTCGAAAAGGATACTCCTTGATGCAATGATATATGTATCATGCTGACATTGCGTGAAGGTTAACACGTGCTCCTTTCCTATTTGTTGCATTTTACTTCGACATCAATCATAGTAACTGCACTCCACACATGCTCAGGCACAACACATGGCACCTGTGCAAATGTCATTGTGAACTGTGTGTGTGGATTATTTTTGAAAGAAAAGAACCATGTGTTGCACTTAATAAGGAATTACAGTAATTGCCACACAGCTATTTCACAAAAGAAAAAAATGTTGCTTCACAAAAGAAAAAGCGCACAGTGACATCTCAAAGAGTAAGCCACGTTGTGTTTCATGAAATTAAGATCCTATGCATATGTTACCTCCAGCAATTAAGAGTAAGCTATGTTGTGTACACTGACCTCTCAAACATACAGTGTATCCATTTGCACCTAAGTATTACTTCTAATATCCAGTTCCAGCCTCTGCAACCACTCCAATAGTGCAATGCAATCTGTGATGGTAGGATTAACAGCTGGACAAGGCCCACTACCCTTCTCGACAATCGTGCCCTCTTCCTTCTTTATGATAAAGCTCATACCTGCAAGACCTTTAGACAAGCTGAATGAGCCATCACACTCTAATATATAATCAAGATTAGCCACACTACTTGACTAAGGTCATACCTTTCTGCAATTCCCTCAAGCTTGCCATGGCTATTATCGATCCAACGGTTATGAAATCTAGTTTCATTCCTGTGGTTCCAAAAAAACCAGGATGAAGTAGCTATGAGACAGTGAATCCACTTAAAAACACTGGTCATGCTCTTTTCCTTCTTTCGGTCAATCACCTTTGTGCCAACTATTAAAAAACTTAAATTTGAGGCCCATATTAAGTTCAAGGAGATGGCAAGAACAGAGTGCTTGGGAACATTCAAAGAAGATACATTTAATAGAATCAATGTGAACTTCACAAGTAGGACAAACCTCAACTTGGCTATACTGGATATGAGACAACCAGCTAGAAGTAAGCAGTCTATTCCAGCTAAACTCCCACAAAAAAGTTTCACTTTAGAAGTCATATTGAGACACCAAATTGCCTTCCAGCCCAACCAAACTTTCTCCTCATAAACAATCTGTATTATATAAAAGTAACCACCGCCAGCAGAAATATTTTTTTGAGAAGCTGAGCTCCAATTCCAAGATTATATCATAGAGGGCTCTAGGGAGATGAATACCATGGCGCAAGACATTAATGTCCCAGTGATTATCATTAGTCATATCAGCCACAGTGTTATGCTTCAGCATTTCACTGACATTAACATAAGTGGGCCATTTGTCAAAGGAACCTTAAGTGGTTATGAAGTAATAACACTTTGTAAACTGTATTGATGATAGTTGTTTTCTATGGTCAGTTTCTGTTGATGTTAAAATGTCCTCCGCAAACACATTTCTCTAGTTTTCTGGGAGCATACTTTGTGTGCTTCTATTGTAATTAGTATTTTCATGCTACTGCTGAAGTTCCGTAATCAGCAGTTGTATATGCTTTTCAGTTTTATTATAATCATACTGCGTATTAATCTTTCTCTATCACTTCTTACTCTTCCTGTTTCATTTTGCAGTAGCCAATGGAGGACAACCCTAATGTGAGTTCTCTTACCTCAAGTTTTCGATCGCCATTGTAAAATGGTCCTTGAAAATGTTAGGGAAATGTGGACTGAGGTAATGTAACTACATACTTCCTGGAGTCATCACTTTCTCTAATTTCTAATGAACTCTTTTGTTGTTGTTGCAGATACATTAGACGAGCAAGGGAAAGAAGAAAGCTCTTACTGTCAACAAGGATAGATTCATCAGTAAAATGTTTCTTGGAGAGGACTCTGTCATCATTGTGCTCAGAAATCCCAAGTAAGAACCAGAGTTGGAATCTTGTGATAGCTGTGTGGATTGCATGCTTCATGGTTTTCTTATGGAATGATGTCATGAACCAGCAGCGTATTTGAGGTTAGATTATCATTTAATTCTTAATTCTATTAACTTCGTCATTGAGTGAAAACATGATCCATGAACATGTTTTTAGACTACATGACAATACCCTTTTTATCGTGCTTATTTTTGCTACTGTACTCTTGAACATGATGGATAGAAATGGACCAATTTATAATTTGTCCAATGAAGTCTTGAACCATGTCATTTTTTATGGCAAGATGATTTATCATGATGAGAGGCATCATTGATTCATACATTGAACACTATGAATGTTTTAAGGGGCAATTCTTCCCTAGTGTTCAATTGCTGCTGTCTATTGTTGATGGTCGGTTTGTCGGTTTGATACTTCTCCTTTTCTCCAGTTTGTTCATGTTCCTCTTTCTCGCTGTATTATGTACCTTTCCAGCTCGCAACCGATATATCCGGTATCAAAATTTTGAGCCATAACATATTTTTGCATGGTCAGTGAAAATTTTATTATATTGTCATATTTATGTATATGTATTGAACATGTGAAAAGTTTGGTGGTGCTGCTGCTGCAGGTGTGAGTGGAACCTCACTTGAAGCAAGCAAAATGGAGGAGAAAGGGGTAGTTGATGCCACCATTTTGATATGGTCAGGTATCAAAATTTTGAGCCATAACATATTTTCGCATGGTCAGTGAAAATTTTATTATATTGTCATGTTTATGTATATGTATTGAACATGTGAAAGTTTGGTGGTGCTGCTGCTGCAGCAGGTGTGGGTGGAACCTCACTTGAAGCAAGCAAAATGAAGGAGACAGGGGTAGTTGATACCACCGTGCACCTCAAATATGAGTGTTTAATCTCCCACCAACCAACCACACCCCCCCCCCCCCACCACAAACTACTGCCCTCAAGTTGACAGTCAAAGAGTGTTGATGGATGCAAGAAATACAATGTAAACAGCCAGTCATAAGACTGTTCAAGAAAAAGTAAAAAGACAGAAAATAAGTAAGCAATTTCACTAAAGAGAGTTAAGTGTTAGATTTAACTGTAGAGACTACGAAAAATAAAGGGCATCATTATGTAAATCAAAATAAAACCCCTATCTTGATGTCTCTTTATGTTTGTTTTCTACAATAGGCTTGTATGGAACTCTGAAATCTCTGCTGAATCAACTAAGAGTGGTCTCAATGTCCTATGATAGTCACAACTGGGCATTTGTGTACTTATGTGCTGCATTGTCCACTTCAGATGTGTCCAAAAGCAAGCTTACAAATTGAGATCACTCAAGGAAAAGAAGAATGTTCAGTGGCAGATAAAAAGGACAACAAAACTCAATAGAAAGTGTTGCATCTTGTTTTCTGGAGCTCCATTCCATTATCCATCAACAGCAACTATGATCTACACAATCTTCTCTTCATCATAAATTGCCCACCAACCTTCAATTGAGAGTGGCTCCTAAACTTTTAGGTTCATTAAAGATGTGAACCAGTTCTTGCCACATTGTCATCTCCCATTCCTTCTCCCATGGGTGGACTCCCAATATAGAGATGTCAACATTCGTATATCTTTCTTCTACATGGCATATAAGTGCAATGCACATCCGGCCATCAGTGGCTCAATAGGATACTCGAACTCTTAATATACAAAGTTCTGATCATAAGTGGAAGCATTATTTTTATCAAGCATCAACAAGTTGCTAACTACTCCTGTTCTTAAGATTTTATTACACCAACTAGTTGGTAGCCCACAATTGAATCTGCAGGAGGAAGTGAACCAGCAGCCACTAGCATAAACTTTTTGGCTTCCTTTGTTTTTGCTAGTTAGATCCTTATGCCAAAGGCTCATGTGATTTGGCTGTCATGTTTGGTGGTGAAGAGCATTCCACACCAAACTCCCAGTCTCATAAACAGAGGCTTTCATTCAATTTTCTCACCCTTGACCAGAATTTCCAAGCTTGGTTGGTGGAAATTTCCTTCAGACAAAAGAAAAACTATTGGCCACAAGGTTAAATTGACAGCAAGTTCGGAGCATGTCTCATCAATAAACTGATAGGTGTGTCCAGTTGACTCAAATCTTTAGTCGATAAAGATTTTGATAGTTTATCGTAAGACTCTGAACTCAAATCTCGTCTTTGTAAAAAAAAAAAAAAATACTATAAATATTCATTGAAACAAAAAATCAAGTATCAAAAGATTAACAATTTGATGACGAAATTAACGTTTCTCAAACATAAGAATTGTATGCCGAGGGAGGTTCCACTTAAGTCATGTTAAGTATCTAATAATTGAACCAAGGAAGGAAGGAAGGAGTGCTGTTTGTTGTCATGATAGAGGTCAAAAGAGTTTATGATGTCATAATACTTGTATTAACAACCATTCATCCATACATACCATCTGAATTAAGTGGTAATCCTGTACAAGATTGTTCAAGTGGAATTTGACTGTCAAAAGAGTAAGCTGCTGCATACTAAGGATCTGTCATCTACAACTAATCTTGTGGAAGATCTGAATCGAAGACCTTGAGCTCGGAAACAACTTCCAAGATATTGTGTCTTTCATTTCTCAGAAAGTATAGGGACTTAAAAAGTATGCTCAACAAGCCATATTCCTTTAATCTTGTTGAGGAATTGGATTACATCTTCCTTGCAATTCCTCTCCATTTGCATGGCAATTCGGCAGCTATTTCTTACTTGGTTCTATGAGGGAAGGGAGGTTGGTGAGGACAATTCCCATGGAAATTTGGCAGCTACTTCCATACCTACTTCATTAGAGGAGAGAGGTTGGTGGGGATAATGACCTGTGTGGCAGGCAGTACAACAACTCACTTGCGTTTCTTCTCCTATACTTAAATGACGACAAAATCTTTGATTGGGTTCAATTTAATTAAAATTATTGTTTTATATGATTTACACAAACTAAATAACATTACTAGAAGAAGATGAAAAGAAAGATGAATGCTTATATGACTCGAGTGTGACATGAACGTGGAAATCACCTTCTACTCGGGAGAAGCAATCGTCATATCCGCGGGATCGTCCTGGAAAGAGAGAGAGAGAGAGAGAGGACGAGGGGATGAGGAAGGAAGAATTGGTGAGGAAAACGATGGCATGCATGCCTCTTATCTCCACCCACCCCTCTCCTCCCCTCCATCTTTGACGAGACCGATCCAGTGGTTGAAGTATTATGCCCACCTAACTCTCTCCATGCCACCACAAGCTGCTCTATTTAACCCTTCCTTGTGCTCCTCTCTACCTCAGGGTTATCTCACCTTCCTTACCTTCCACTTCCTCCCTTCTGGTCTTTCGTCGGATCTCGTTCCGTGATCGATGGAGATGGAGAACGGCGGCGTCCATGCGAACGGCAGCCTGTGCATCAGGACTGACCCGCTGAACTGGGGCGCCGCGGCGGAGGCCGTGACGGGGAGCCACCTCGAGGAGGTGAAGCGGATGGTGGGGGAGTTCCGGCAGCCCCTGGTGCGACTCGAGGGCGCGACGCTCAAGATCTCTCAGGTGGCCGCGGTCGCCACGGCGCCCCACTCGGCGGTTAGGGTGGAGCTGTCGGAGTCGGCGCGGGAGGGGGTGCGCGCCAGCAGCCAGTGGGTGATGGACAGCATGACCAAGGGCACCGACAGCTACGGTGTCACCACCGGCTTCGGCGCCACCTCTCACAGGCGCACCAAGCAAGGCGGCGCCCTGCAGCAGGAGCTTATCAGGTGCCTTATGTCTCTCTCTCTCTCTCTCTCTCTCTCTGAGACGTACACCTGAGCTTATTAGCCTCTTAGATGTCAAAACCATGAATCATATGGTAGTTTAATGACTCCTATCAAGATCCTGATTCATACTAACCATCATACAACTCAAAAACCTTGAGGAAATTGTTCGTATACGACGACCCATCTCCACAATGTTCTCTCTTACATCCCGTGCTTATTCCGGGAAGAACAAGAAGCTGTAATAGGAATTCACACAAGAATGTTGCTGCAAGTTGTCATGGTCACCAGCAACGGGACATGCATGTTCCCGGTTGCTTGCGGCTTTGGTGTTGCATGCACCATGTGGTTTCGATGATAGAGGAAACTAGCTGTGCGGTGGTTGCCATGGCGAGTAGGTCACCGACGGGTTTAGGGGGGGGGGGGGGGGGGGGGGCGAGGTGGGATAGGTCACTGCAGGAAGAAAAGTCTAGGGACCTGATGGGATGCATTCATGAGGACGAGACAGATCCAACTTGAGAGAACAAAGCCATAGGATTCACACAAATGGACGCTACCGTGTTGTCCACCGACACTTCTCCGATAACGAGAAGATCGTGCAGTACAGCCTAGCAATAGCAATAGCAAATCCAATCAATGGAGGAGGAAGGTGTCGAGACCGCTGTCCTTGTCAAGCTTTGCCGGACGGATCTCTCTTAGGTTTCGTTTCGTGGACTGGGAACTGGGGACGACCTTGGATTCTTGTCGTCGAGCCAAGGAGGACTCGTAATGGTGCATACGATGGTGGAGCGATAAGAACCGTGCATGCAGCAATCACTGTTTGGATCGTCGGCCTTAAGAATTTTCTTTTTCTTCTTCTTGCTGCAGATTCCTCAATGCCGGAATATTCGGCTCCGGGGCGGAGTCCGGGCACACGCTGCCGACCCCGGCGGCCAGGGCCGCGATGCTCGTCCGCATCAACACCCTTCTCCAGGGCTACTCCGGCATACGGTTCGAAATCCTGGAGGCCATGGCCAGCCTCCTCAACAGTGGCATCACCCCCTGCCTTCCCCTCCGTGGCACTATCACTGCCTCGGGTGACCTCGTCCCCTTGTCCTACATCGCCGGCCTGCTCACCGGCCGGGGAAACGCGAAGGCCCTCGCACCTGGGGGAGAGGGGGTCGACGCCGCCGAGGCCTTCCGCCGAGCTGGCATCCCCCACGGGTTCTTCGAGCTGCAGCCCAAGGAGGGCCTCGCGCTGGTCAACGGCACCGCCGTCGGCTCCGGCCTCGCCTCCCTCGTCCTCTACGAGGTCAACGTGCTCGCCGTCCTCGCCGAGGTGCTGTCGGCGGTCTTTTGCGAGGTGATGCAGGGGAAGCCGGAGTTCACCGACCACCTCACCCACAAGCTGAAGCACCACCCGGGCCAGATCGAGGCCGCCGCTATTATGGAGCACATCCTCGACGGCAGCTCCTACATGAAGATGGCCAAGAAGCTCCACGAGCAAGACCCACTGCAGAAGCCGAAGCAGGACCGCTACGCCCTCCGCACCTCCCCGCAGTGGCTCGGCCCCCAGATCGAGGTCATCCGCGCCTCCACCAAGTCCATCGAGAGGGAGATCAACTCCGTCAACGACAACCCCCTCATCGACGTCTCCAGGAACAAGGCCCTCCACGGCGGCAACTTCCAGGGCACCCCCATCGGTGTGTCGATGGACAACACCCGCCTGGCCGTCGCCGCCATCGGGAAGCTCATGTTCGCGCAGTTCTCCGAGCTCGTCAATGACTTCTACAACAACGGCCTGCCCTCGAACCTCTCCGGTGGGCGCAACCCCAGCTTGGACTACGGCTTCAAGGGCGCCGAGATCGCCATGGCGGCGTACTGCTCTGAGCTCCAGTTCCTCGCCAACCCGGTGACCAACCACGTCCAGAGCGCCGAGCAGCACAACCAAGACGTCAACTCCTTGGGACTCATCTCCTCGAGGAAGACGGCGGAGGCGGTCGACATTCTAAAGCTCATGTCCGCCACCTACTTGGTTGCTCTCTGCCAAGCCATCGATCTGAGGCACCTGGAGGAGAACCTCAAGCATGCGGTCAAGAACACGGTGGGCCAAGTCGCCAAGAGGGTCCTGACCACGGGCGCCAACGGCGAGCTCCACCCCTCGCGCTTCTGCGAGAAGGACCTGATCATGGTCGTCGACAGGGAGAACGTCTTCAGCTACATCGACGACCCCTGCAGCTCGACGTACGCTCTGATGCCCAAGCTGAGGTTGGTCCTGGTGGAGCACGCTCTGAGCAATGGCGAGAAGGAGAAGGACGCGACGACGTCCGTCTTCCAAAAGATCACCGCCTTCGAGGAGGAGCTGAAGGCCGTCCTCCCCAAGGAAGTGGAGGCGGCGAGGGCCGTGGTCGAGGGCGGCAACGCGGCCATCGCCAACAGGATCAGGGAGTGCAGGTCGTACCCGTTGTATCGGCTCGTCAGGGAGGAGCTCGGGGTTGCATACCTCACCGGCGAGAAGGCGCGATCCCCCGGAGAGGAGTTCGACAAGGTGTTCGTGGCTGTCAACGAAGGGTTGCTGATCGATCCGCTCCTCGAATGCTTGAAGGAATGGAACGGAGCTCCACTTCCCATCTGCTAAGCGACAAGATGGAAGTACTACTACTGCTTTGGAGTCGATATGCGTTGTCAATCCGGTGATGCAAGGTGTATGTTGTAATGCTGCAACGATTTGTTATTATTTGTTTTCCCCTTCATCAAGTTTATATATACTTTTGTAATGTAAGGAAATGGAAGGAAGCATGTTAAGCTTAGAAGCTTTTGCATACATCAGGAAACAATTACAATATGGATTCTCCAGCTACAGATGTAGTAATTCTTCGAGTCCTTTGAACAGTTGCTGAGATATGGAAACAATAAGTATAATAGTTTACCACTAAATAATGATGCTAGATTCATTCTTTTAACTAATGAATTCATCATCTGGTAAATGCTACTAGTTAAGTTTATACATGGTTATTATTTTGAAGAATGTGCTCCTTTTTTTTTTTCTGGTCTCAAATTCAAAAGGAAAAAATATTGCAATTTATTGCAGGAGGAAGCAAAGAGTAGATTTTTCTGTATGTTCAATCAGATCAAAGAGAAAGATGCTTCAGATTAGCTTTCACAAACCAAAAGAGAAGTGATACAGTTTTAACAGGAACATTAGCTTCTGTTTTTAGTTGCAGATATGATTGTGAGATCATCAAATTCATTATAAATGATGCAAAGTGCAGGAACAAGGAACTATCATGCTTCATTAACTCGGAATACCATGCAGTAAGAAACGATGATTTCATTGGAAAGCAGAAATAGCATGTGTCACAATTCATGTGTCATAAGATATGTGTTCAGGTCAACTATTTGACAAAGTTGAACATTTATTTCAACCAAAGGAGAAGTGATACATACAAAATTGTTTCGATGAGTGTATAATAAAGCTATTCGTTTCTGCATTAACATAATACAAGTAGAAGACAAAGGGGACAAGATTTTAGCGTACACCAGATCGCCGACCTCAGTATTATCTGTTAGAGACAAGCAGGTTTCTTGCATGGTCTGAAGCCCTTGAAGCTGCTTTGAGCATCAAAATCCTCTTCCTCCTGCATCAACAACAGAATTCATTGATTAGCAGCAAAACAAATTGAGTTAAAATATATAGACGACATAAAATAACCAAATTATAACTCTAGTTTTAAGCGGGAATTCATAGTATATATCAAGTTTAAGGCTACTTGTGCCAAGCAAAATATTATGACTTTTTGATGGATTATATGTATCGATTACTTGTACAAGAAAGGCTTGAGAAAATAAAATACCATAAATTACTGCAATAAACTAACGTACATGTGATGTTATTTGCAATGAGCTACATCAGATAACTACATCTTGACGAAAACATCTAGAACATAAAATGAGGGATAAATTTGGTTCTATGCTAGGATGATCAGTTGATAGATAACTTATCAGAAAGATATTGATTGCCTAAGCAGAAAGCAGTGAGAAGAACATTTGCAATCAAATAATACTTGGACAACAGATCATTCAGGTGTCTTTTATAAACTGAAAAATCTAATTTGAAGCAACCTTTCCTTCTCCAATTCCATCTGCTCCTTGCCACGGATAGTCAGAACTAGACCTGTTTAGATGACATTGGCCCATTGAACCATCCTCTTGCACAGGATTTATGTCTGGCGAAGAAGAAAAATGAGTTGGAACAGCACAATGACTTTCACTGATGCTTCTTTTCCTGGCAGATGATGATTCGGCTGTTGAAAGTAAATCGACATCCATCTTTGACTTCTCCACAGTATTAGAGTGTGAACTTAAGATAACTGCACAGGGTTTTTCTCCACTTGGATCCCTTGGTTTCTTGTTTACTGAGATATCCTTCATATTGTGAATAGAGGGCACTCTTTGATCAAGAGATGAACTAGTGCAATATACCTCTTTCTTCACAACGACTTTTGGGATGTCCAAACTATTCAAACTAATCAAATTATCAGCTACAACTTCATCTGAACTGCTTAATTTTGCAACTTTTGCAGCCCTATCAAGTTCCCACATCATGTCCACAGCATCATCAAGTCGCTCCCTAGCTGTAAGAATTTCTACGATTGGCCTTGGGTAGTTCAATCCTAGCTCAACACCAGCTGCTTTTAGCACTGTACTCGGAGCATCCCACGGATGGTGAATCCATTCGGTTGGCAGTCTCGCAAGCTCTGGAATCCAATTTCTTATATATTCACCATCTGGATCATACTTCTGACCAAGTACCTGACTCCAAATCAAAATGATGGTATCTATTGAGAAAACAATGTTTACCAATGAAATGCCTAGGCAGACATCCAGATGAGAGAATATGTGTGAAGTTTGTATTGTCAAGACAGAGAAGTCTGCAACAAATCATGCTTACAATGAAGGAAGCATTTCAGTTTTACCCAAATGACCAGCACAAGATTTACCAGACATCAGCTGAAATGAAATGATGTGACGGACAACTCATAGAAATGAGAGCACAAAACGATGCAGTGAGTTAGTCTCAGAACAAAAAAAGAAAAGACCACTTTCTCCTAACAGAACAAGCAAGAAACAACAGTTCCTTTAATTACTAACCAACAAAGCACAGTATTCTTGCTGATTCGGGGGATATTAGGAGGCCACACACTCCTTGATTCTTTGCATGTTGATAAAGTTTCTGATTGTTATACTACATGTATAAACCATCTAAAATCTCTCTAATATTCAATCTGATTAAAGATTATATTATATTGTTTTATATATGTTAATTATGTCACCCCCAAAAGAACTCGTCAAAATTTGTAGTTATATAGAAATGCTAGTCAATAACCAATCATATTGTTTCGGTGCGGTCACAAGACTTCTCTGTAGATGTTACAGAATGCATACCTCAGGATTGTCAAGACGTTTGAGCTCATGACCATCGGGTAAGCTTCCTGATACATACTGCCAACCAAGGATGTCACTTTCGAGATCAGCATCCAGCAATGTGTCCCAGAAGTATTTCATTCCCCAGGTCCACGGAAGTAGCAAAATCTTCACAAAAAAACTTGCTACAATCACTCTAGTTCTATTGTGTATCCAGCCAGTTGCCCAAAGTTCTCTCATTCCTGCATCCACCAAAGGATACCCAGTCTTCCCCTGCCTCCAAGACTTGAACTGGCCTTCATCAGCACGCCAAGGGCAGTGTTTTAGATTACCCAGTAGTGATCGCTCATATGTGAATGGGAAGTTAAAACAAAGATAACGCGAGTATTCTCTGAGACCAATTGATTGCAGGAAAAAGTTCACACTTTCTTCTGCTTTACAGTTGCCATCCTTTGCCCACTGTATTTGCTTCATTCTGACATTTTGATATATTTTTCTAACACTGAGTTCACCAAAATGTAGATAGGGTGACAGCAATGAGGTAGTAGTGCCTTCTACCTTCATTCTATTATTGGAATATTCTAGAAGATGCTCATCAATAAATTCACTCAACACCTTGTCTGCATTGCTCCAACCTGGGGACCAGGCCCTGCTTAATAATGCATTACTCGATTTTTCTATTTCATTTTCAAGCCCAAACTCTTCAATCGAACAACTTTCGACACTTTCTGTACCTGTCACATCAGAACAAATGAGATGAAACATACATTAGTGTAGCATGCAAAACATATATTAGTTTCTAAATTGAAAAGTTCCCATTAGCAATCTTCTTGTGAGAAGTGACATGATTTGAAATAGTAAATGAAACTTGCAGCAGCACATATCCAAAATTTGCTCCTTCTTATCCAAGAATTTTATATTATCATGTTCAAATTGACAAACAAATTTCATAGATGTCAGTATAAATGCCACAACCAGATCAGATGAAAAGCTAAAGCTGCTATAGAGATTAGACTAAACAAGCTTCCAGTGATGATAACCCATAACCTCCCTACCCACAATATTACAGTAAAACCATTAGTATCTTTTGATAAAAACAGATCTATATTGATTGACTCCAACTGAAAGGTCAATTTTAAGTACAAGGACAGATGACTTCTGCAATTGCTGGGCACGTGTATATACTTCTCCTAATCTATAAGACTCTCAAGAGTCCAATATTTTTTAGAGGACCTTCGTGTAACAAGCTGCATGAAGAAAGTACTAGAGATCCATGCGGCCCACTATAGCAGTGAATTTTTTAATGTTCGGCTTGTAGGAACAAGTAGCAAAATCATAAGATTATTAGCTTAAGTAAACTAATTTGTCTTACCCCAGGTCCGGGGTTGCATTTTGGCTAAGATCCTTAGAGTTTCAAGATCATTTCAGAGCCAACCATGACCTACCAACAACCTGCTAAATCAAGGTTCCGTTACAGTATAAGTTTGCAGAAAACATGGCAGTATGTCCAAAAGGGAGAAAAAAAAATAAACAAGGGGTATATATAACTTAAGTGAATGTGTTATAGTCATCATAATGTAGTTGGTTTTTGACACTGAATATCATAATTACATGAGTAATTTTACCTGTAGGAGGAACCAACTTCCAGGGAGGAAGAAGCATTGTCAGCTCATTTGGCATGCTCCTGCATTTGCCCCAGTATGCATCAAAGGTTGTAAAAGCAAGTCCACTTTCATCATAAACTCCCCACGGTTCATATAAGAGATCACCATTAAAACTTTGCACACTGATTCCAAGGCTCACTAGCTGACTTTTTATTTTATGATCACGGACAAGTGAAACAGGATCTGAACAGTAAGGTAAAATAAATTGAAAAGGAAAACATAAGATCAATAAAGACAGTTATCTTCAGATAGGACACAAAATCACCATGTGCAGAAGTTGACTAATCTAGACAGACCGAATAGCCCTCTCAAGATACATGCGATCGGAGGTATACAAAAAATAATTTTCCATTCAAATCCTATCTATCAAGTGTGAGCAACTGAAGATCCATTGTTCAGAAAATCTGCATAGTGGGGTACAAGTCCTTCAATGCAATGCTTACAGGATGATAGAAGTACTGAAAGTAAACAGACTAATATCATGATGTGAATGCAGAAGGCTACCAAGACCTTTAAGGTAACACATTTCTTTAATAATATTCCATGCCTACTTGCACTTTTGAACTATATATTGTTGGAAAGTTAGAAAGCAAAGTCTTGGATGTATCCATTAAGTTAGAAATACACATCATTGCACTTCCACTGTGAGTTCATAATATCTGGCATATTGTGTTCCCGATACCTTGTGCTAATATTTTATACAAACAATAGAAAGGCAGTTATAAAGATCAGCTGAAAAGAAGAAGGGGAACAATCATCTCAGAGGAGAAAAGGTAAATAAAGTTCCTAAATCTCCACATGCAGCTCAAAGAAGAATGTGTACTGCTGCAATAAACTTAACATGATAAGAAAATTCATTAGCCTTATCAGAGACCGAAAACAAACCGCATTCCAATAGACTCTAAAAATGGAACTAGAATAACTCGAAACATCAAAGCATGATTTTTTGTGCACATTGTCAGTCTTACAAAATTTTTGACTTGAGACAAATTTAAACAACTGACAAGATAAGAATGGGTGTCAGTCTCACCAAATTTTTAACTCGAGACAGATTTTAACAGCTAACAACATAAGGATGGGTATAGGACTTACATTAACAAAAAAATTTAAGATGTTCAACAAAACAATATTAAGAGGTTATAGCAAAATTTTTAATATGTTACAATCATTTGTTGGGTAATTTTGCTTGGATTCAAATGCCAAAGACAGGTTGACCATCCTTATCCAAATGTTTTGGCTTTGGCTAACATTGCTTCATTCATGACCATAAGAGATAAATCTTTATCTAATTTATTCAATATTCTCTCACTTTTATCTCTGGTCATCCAGTTTAAACTACTTTGGTTGGGTTAGTAACCCATTTTAACTCGATAATGTTTCATGAACTGAGGCACTCTAGTTCAGCTAAAAGGTTTATTAGAGCCAATGTTATTTTGGCCCCTATGTCCCAATCAGCGTATGCCAATCTTTTGTATTTCCAGCTATTTACAGATTTTACAATTGTTATTTAGTGTCAAAAATATTATATTTTAAGTCTATATTGAGCTTGGACACGATGTTTATTGGATGGACGAGTATCAAGTACTATAGCATTTAAAATTCCTAATTTGTGTAAGAAACCGAAATGTTTGAACACTTAGAAACCCTTTTTCGAGGAAATACATTTCCAAACCCAGATTGAGCAGATCTATGGAGAGATATCTGCAAAATCGATAAGAACCACAAGATCAACCTGATAATTGGTCATCAGAACAAATGATTCTTTTTGCAATGGCCTACTCATATTCATACCCAGATTTTACCCAAAAAGTGTTGTACAACTTGGACTCCATGTATACCATTGTCAAAACAGATCACAAAATGATTAGAAACAAAAATTTAGACATCTTTGCTTTAGGTCAATAATCATCACAGTTTTCTTGGGAACAAAGTTGCAAGATGCTATTAAAAATTGATCTTATCTAATCACCAAACCGAAACATCATTTTCAAACACAGAATCATACAGATTTAACAATCGAATGGAGTGGAACAAAACAAGAAGGAAACCAAGAGCGAAGCATTGGTGCATCAATGAAGAGAATAGGAATTTTGGTGTTGCACTGAATGGTTCTCGAAAATAAAATAACTTAGATATAGGACATAAGCCAAGAACCCAACAAGCAGGAAACCTCCCAAAACGAGACAAACATTAAGATAACTTACCGTAAAGATGATTATAGACCAACCTAGTAGCCCTAATTGCACCAATGCACTGCAAAAGGGCTGCTAGAGTGCTTTCAGATCTGATGAACGTGAGAGGAGCGCCGAGGGACCTCAACGACCGATCGAGGTGGGCGAGGGAGTGCTTCAGCCACCACCGGGAGACTCGACCCGGGTAAAACTGGCCCTCTTCACTTGGACACCATATGAAAACCGGTAGGACGCAGCCGTCCTTGGCAGCGGCAGACAACGCCGGATTGTCCTCAATCCTCAAGTCCCTCCTAAACCAAACAACAGTCTTGGCTTGGCTTCCCATGATGACAAGAATCTCAGGCTCGCATGATCAGGCGGCAAGAACTCCACCGCAAAGAAGACAACCTGCAAGAACCTTCCGGAGGTGACTACACCCAACGAGCCGTTCGAGAAAGGAAGCCTGGAGTTGGGCAAGAGTTTAGGCCGTGACATGTACCAGAAAACCCAAAACAAAAATATCGTTTGAGGAACAGGGGAAGATGCCCATGGTTGCAGCGAGATGTGGATGGACACGGCAACAAACTGCTCTAGATCTTTCAACAACCCGAAATCGATCTTCCAGATTCCCCTCCAGAACAACGATCGAGAAGCAGGCAACAGCTCTCCTCCACCTTGGGCACCCTAGTACGAGACCGTGACACAAGAGCAAGAAGATGGAAGGACTGGCGTCCAGCGCTGGCCCCACCAAGCACGAAGACCGCAGCAAGATGTGACCAATCAAAAGCAGACGCGAGCAAGCAGATCCTCCTCGATCTTTAGCCACAGATGCAACCGCGGAGCAAAGGAAGTCCAAATTCAACTCCAGAGCATCGTCTCCTCCCCTCACCTCACTCTGTATGCGGAGCAGCAAGAAGCCGGGGGGGCGGGGGTCATGTCATGAGTCAGCCTCCCAACCCACACCACCCTGCTCCCCGTTGAGAAATCTGAAGCTTCGGAACACTAGATAAACACACACATGGGAGCAAAATCAACCGCCCAACCAGAGACGTTGGTGCTCAATAAAAGTAATGGAAGCTGTTTTGCTGGTGTTTACCAGCGACCAGCAGCAGCAGCAGCAGCAGCAGCGGCGGCTACTTATTATTATTATATGCTCACCCATCCCATCACCCCACCATGAACCCAGCATCCACACGTACCGCAAGACACAGGTAGCACAGCGTCGATCCGAGGAAGGTGGCCTTGGTCACTACCATGCTCCTGTATTTCCGAATAAACCTTGCCTCCTGCCGCTTCTTACCCCGAAAGTGGGCGTCACATGTAGACAGCTGCGTTAGAGAGGGAGGGAGCGCATCGCATCAGTCTCTTTCAAGCAGCGCTGGCGCGGGAGTTCCTTTCTCCGCTTCTCTCGTGCCCATGCTGGGAAGACGGGCCCCCCCCCCTTTCGGGTCTGGAGCCGATGGAAGTCCAGAACCCAAACCTCCACCCGATTGGGGTGGGCGGAATCCAACCATCCGATCCGGTTCGACCATGACGAATACATTGATCGGATAAGAAGCACATATCCATCTTTTTTTTTTCCTACGTGAACCGGATAAGAAGCACATATCCCGCACCCCCTCCCTGCCCCTTTCGTGTACGCTTCTCGGAAGAGAACGAGCGGCGATGACAAAGCAGCGTCCGTATCCAAGCAACCTGCAGCACGGGCGTCCCCAACGAATCTCACTCCAAATATCAGTATCCCAGACAATCGTTGGGATTCAAGAAAAATCGCACTCGGTTGTTGGAAGTAGCTGTGCATCTTCCTTTCTTTTCGTTTTCTATCTTGAATATGTTAAAACATGATTGGGCGAGAATAAGCTCACATAATGTTGCTGTTGAATAGTACAACACAAGAGTCTTCGTGAAGCTTGGACATCATCCGTCTCGGTCATTTTTGGCATCCCCACCCCTGTACTGCTCTGATACTTCCAAAAACTGGATTGGATGTTTGCTCTCGGTGCAGAGTACAGAAAGCCCCACGCATGCAACAAGCACATCGGATGCTACGGACTACAGCGATGAATGATTGAGGACCTTCCAGAACTCCAAATTGAATTATGATACATGGATACAACAAGCATTACTTTAACCAAGCTACTCGATGTGCTCATTAACATAATAAGCATATGTTTCTAGCTCTTGGCTGATGACGATCTTCGCAGCCTTTAGTAAAGGCTCTAATAGCAAGATGCTCCGAGGAAAATGTCACGAACGCAGCCAATATAAGACCACCGCCGACCATCAAACCCAACCTGTCAATGGGAGTAAAATAAAAGATAAAAAGGAAAAAAAAATGAGAACATGGAAAAGGAAAATAAAATTCGACATGAGTATATAACAATACAATCTAGTTCGACATTACAAATACCATCATGCACCAAAAAGCCCGAATGTTAATGGATCATGCTCCGCGTCCTGATTCACATGAGCTATCTTATGGCTCTAAATACTAAGACCATAAAAAAGAAGCAAACTTCCATCATACATTCACCAGGACTCACCCACAATACATGACCTAGATGTAAGGTTTCCTAAGGTAATTTCAAAAGAATATATTTGTAGAAACAGCTTTCTATACACATTCTTTTTTACTTTTCACTATGTTGCATTCACTAAGAATATCTAATTTACTACCAGATGTTCAGATAAGATGTGAACTCAAACTTGACAAGCAGTAGAAATACTGCTAAAACACATGCATTCCTTACTGAGCCAGAAAAGTAAGTCCTCTCAAAAGAGAGAATGCCATCAAGAAAGCAATAGTTTGCTCCTCTATTATCATAAAACACATCAAGATTCTAGATACACTTACCATAATTGTAATAAAAATTCAAATTGACAAGCACACAAAAACAATGTCCACACTATTAAAGGACAATGATCAAACTCTTATTTCTTTACAACAGTAGTTAGTCATTAAAAATCTTGTGAAAAAGGATGTGTAAAGAAATTGAATAATATAATTGAATTCATATACACAACAAACACCATAACCGACCAAACATAATCTTTTATACACACACACAGATATAATATATATATATATATATATATATATATATATATATACTGTCCTCAAAAAATTAAATTAATAAAAAAAATCAGAAGATAAAGCAAACAACTTGGAAATTCAAATTTCATAGCAGAGTTGTAATAAAAGGATAATATAAAGAGACAGCCAGAAAATTATAAATGACGATATAACCAGATCTGCAGCAATTCAATAATTCCTTCCTGATCTAGTACTAGTTAATCATAGATCCTGATCAATCTACCTTGCAAAAAGAGCAGTAATCCCCAAAAGGCATGGCATTGAAGGAACAATGACAGCGAGAAATGCCATCCCTAGCCAATAGAACCATGGCACTATGTCACAGCTAGATGAACTGCGTTGAGAGCCTGCATAAAATATCTGCAGTTAGATTGGTGCAACAAAGGAATCACCAAATGAAACTTTTCATTTAACTCGACAAACCTTTTCCAGAGTCATAATCGGAAGAATCAAAGCGATTATGATTAGTTTGATTCCCTGTCGACTTTCCCCATTGATATATAAAATTTAGATAACTCCCAAATATTATGAAAAAAGTCACAAAAGTCCACTCGTACATCAGCAGTAAGCCTGTCCATGGCATTACTTGATGAGGAACCAATATAAATGAAAGACCAAGAGATAGCGCAGCAGCCACAAAGCAGATAAAAACAGAGATTGCACCCAAATGAGCAGGCAGCTTGGAATGTGCACCGGTTGAAAACTGTCACGAAGTAAAAATGACATATGAGAAATATACAAATGCAAATTTACATCTATTGCACCGCATAGGATCCACATGAATCAAATTGTGAGAACTACACATTGATTCACATACAGTTAAGTAGTTAACCATACAGGCCAAGATCCTACATGCATTAAACAAGCTCTTTTTTTATATCAGCAACAACAGAAAATTTTAATGCTGATCTCCAAAATGCATAATAGGGGTTTCCATAAGTTATTCAATGGGTGGGGAGCACAATTTTCAATTATATGGGGATGAATTGTATACTCTTCTGTGTTTAGACCGTATGCATGCTAAATAATAATCTTCATGAAAACTCATAAGTGTTACATCTGAATCCACTATCTTAGCATCGACTATGTAAATAACTATGAAGCCACTCAAGATGGTTAATGACTTTATGTTGCCCCAAGATAATCATGATCAGAACGTGTCACTCTACCTACAGTTGTCGAGAAGCATGAGATGCAAAAAAATTTTCCATGCCGATGTTCATATATCAATGTTCTGGCAGATACTACATATGGGACCATCCCTTTTTATCTGAGAATTCTTATTTTCATTCCTCATTACTGAATTAGTTAACACCCTAAAATTCCAGTGTGCATTCTCATAATTTAATTATTTTTCTGATTCACAGCGAGAAAAAAAGCCAACAAACAATGAGGAAGTCAATGTAAAATATGATAGTCCATTGAACTAATTACTTTTCTAGATAATGCAAAAATTCCTTAATGGAAAGTATATAACAAATATATATGAACTTCCTAATAACTTTGCCTTCAGAAATGCAACCTGTTGACTCGAATTGACAAAAGAAGATGAAGCAACTCCAACACCAGAATATGCAGGAATGCCTCCAGATCTGTATCGGTAGTAGATTCGCCTTGCATAATCACATAAGGAACTTCGAGAAAATATGGTGGCGAAATCCTTGTTTATCTGCAAGTCGGAAACAAATTAAGTTATACAAGCAATTTTTTCAGTCAACATCATAAATAACAGCCTGTAATGAATCACTAACCTGAAGAAAGGATCGATAGTAACAGAAAATCAGCAAGAAAACAGGAAAAGCAAATAAAAATTTAACCAACAGCTGGTCATTAGGGTTTCTTCCTCCGCCAGTTCCAGGAAGAGAATCTCCAAGTTGTTTCCGAACATTCTGCAGTATTTGTGCAAGTGGTGTTAACAAAAGTTTTCTGACCATTGATTATAGAATTCTCTTCAAGCAAGTTTTCAATTAACTCGAACCAATCACATTTAATACAGTATAAGTAGCTTAAAACGATTCACGGAAGTTGCAGATAACTTGAAGGAAAATGTTGTAAAAACAATTCATACAACATTAAATAAATCTGATGGCCAATCACCTGCCATACGTCCACTGGTTTTAGAAGCCAAGCTGTCCACCAATCCCAAGGTTTAAGGGGGCCCAGGGTGTAATGAATAACTCTGAGTTCTTTCTCATCAACCATCCACTGGTCAGGAAGTGTAAACGTAAAAGTTCAGCAAATAATGCTAAAAAGAGAACACTTGAAAAAAAAAAGTCAAACTGTTGCAAACATCAGCACTGCAAGTTATCGTAAAGTATGATTTTACAAAAGAGACCATTAAATTAGCAACAAGCTAGAGTCGCTTAAACATGAAAGCTATATAAAAATTTCCCATTAATGTGTTGATCTAAATATGACATAGGTCGCATCTGGAGAAATACACACAATGGATAAAGTGAAACAAATCCAAGGCACTCCACAAAAATCCCTCTTTTGTAAAAGCACACATCGGCAACCTAATCATGTTGTTAGATCAAAGTTTTCACTTCTTAGAAACTCGAGCATTATTCAGGATCATTCGGTTGGTGCGGTTTTTTGGTGGTCAACTAGCTCGTCATTTGTTGCTTTGATGGGAAAGGAGATACATGTAATCAAACAAGAACTAAGATGCCAGAATAGAAATCTGTATTATACACTATGCCAAGTGGTACAAAATAATGGATTTT
Source organism: Musa acuminata AAA Group (assembly GCF_036884655.1). Taxonomy (NCBI): domain Eukaryota; kingdom Viridiplantae; phylum Streptophyta; class Magnoliopsida; order Zingiberales; family Musaceae; genus Musa; species Musa acuminata. The sequence goes on from NC_088353.1 coordinate 35,687,152, forward strand.
GCCAGGTCTTGTTAGCTATATAACCAGTGATTTAAAAAGCGCTAGACGTCAAGTTCCCAAAATGCCCAAGACGAGCGAAGTGAGACGCCATGAAATATTAAAATATAAAAAATATATAATATAATTGATAAATATAATTATTTAAATAAAAATATGATATTAAATTAAAAAGATCTAAAGTACCAAATCACATTATCCATCTTCTAATAACAAAAATGTCAAGAGACTCAAACAATAAAGTTTAAATAAACAAATATTAGCAGTGTTAAAATCTATATTATCAATCTAGTATATAAAGATTACTTTGTATAGTACTTAGAGAGAGAGAAAAGAACTATTTATTAACAGTAAGAGGATAAAATTGCCATCGACAATGTGGAAAGTGAGGAGAGGCAGCGATAAGAAGCTGCCAGCAGCAGCGGAGGATTAGTTTAAGACAGCTGTGGCAGCACTGCGAACGACAGCAACGGACAGCAGCAGGGGAAGCTGCAGATAGCAGCAGTGATGGAGGTTCCAGAGGGAGTCCGTCGATGGCAAAGGAACTTATGATACTCTCCCTCGACAAGTTGAGGAACTGCACACGGAGCGACGGTGGAAGGAAGCTACGGGCTCTTGTGAGGCTATCGGACCCATCTGTCAACGATAGAGGAAGGCTCGATCTGCTGCATTTGCCGTGGAGGCAGCGGCAGAAAGCATCAGTGACGGAGGCAGAAACAACGCTAGGGTTGGCTCGAGGTCGCGTAGGCATGAAGTGTCGCTTTTGAGGGTAAGTAACTATGTTAGTTGGTTCAATCAAACCAACTAACTATTGTTGAACCAAACCAAACATTTAAGTCTGGTTTGATTGCGTCATTTGAACCGGGCGCTCGCCCAGAGCGCCCGACACCTGGGTTCAGGCGAGCGCCCAGGCGGTGCTTCATTGAAGCGTGCCGCCTAGTCCACACATGAGGCGCTTGAGCCTCGCCTTGCCCGAGCGCCTATTTAAATCATTGTATATAACACAATAGAAAATTAATCATCTAAGTAATAGATCATGCAATGCCACAAAATAACAAAACTCAAAATCAATTAATCATCCATGACAAGCATTCCAAACTCATTACAATATGTGTATCCTCACGCAATATGACATGACTTCCGTTCTTTATTTGGAAAATACCTACAGGTGGCTACCTCTACTCGGAAAGTATATCCATGCATCTTGACAGGTAAGATGTCTCTTATTCACTTTTCCATGAATCTCAAAACAAGACTATCTCCTTGTTGAAAACAATAATATAACCAACGAAACCAAAACTTACATTGATGTACAAAATCCAAATGGCTTTTTGGTTGACCTTTGAAATAACGTATAAGCAATTCTATGCAATCAAAAATGGCTTTTTGGTTGACCTTCGAAAAGGCCATAAAATCCTGGTGATGGATCTTACAGTGGAAAGTTGCTACCATACAAGCAGTATCCATGTCAGGCATACCAAATATACATATCATTTCCCAATCTTATCAGCTCGCCAAACGAGAGATTCTTAACAGCAATTTCACAGCATGCTAATAGAGTTCTTTCTTTTTTTTCCTCCTTTCCTTGGTTTCCTATGTGATTCTCTATCTATTATCTCTTTCTTCAAGTGTTCCCAAGCCTCAAATTCTCTACTCCTGCAGCTCGTGCAGGACCCAAATTCTGGTATCAACTAGTTGCTTCAGCAATGAGGACCAGTCCAATGAGGTCTTCAACAACAGATTGTCATAGTCTCACTAGTTGAACTCTTTCTTGAGTGAATCCAGCCTTTCCTGCGAGGAGTCACCAACTTCTAACATTCCCTTGCCTATATAACCAATAGAAAGTGTCTCTTTGTACAGGTAAATAAGCAAGATGACTTTTTTTCTTTTAATTTGGATGGGACTGGCACTGTACAATTTGGATAGGCTTTAAAGAATATATCTCACTTTTTCATATACAAGAACAAAAAAATTTAAAAATACATATGTATTGAATCTAACTGATATATGAATTTATAACATGAGTATGCATTGTTTAACTTGGGGATTTAAATTACTAAAATAATCTTTTCAAAATTTTAGTTAACTACAATATAAAATAACAGATTCTTTGTTTTTAATTAAAACAACTGATTTAGTAATTATTATCTATAAAAATAATAGTGGTCTATCAGATCACCTATTAACACTATGATCTTCAATTAAAATATGCAGATTTTGTATAATTATGTAAAGAAAGGAGATTGCAGTTGTCATAAAATTTAAATCTGAGAAAAATAAGTGTATTACGTTATCCATTTAATTGAGGTTTCAAATACTGATTAGATATCTACTGACTAGTATCTAACGGCCCGGTCAAGAATCAGTAACGGACTATATATCTTAGTATTAATGGTTTTTTACTATTTTTTATTTTTTTCTTGTTTCAATGATATCATGTGATACATAGCTTGATACTACTTAATTCATTTTTATTTCTTTTTAGTGTCATCGAAGATGTCGAGCGATATCAAACTAAAATTTTAAATACTGATTCAAAAAATGGTAGATTTATTAGATCTACTTATTGAGAGAACATGAAGTACAAATACCAAGGCATTGAAGTCACCCAGACATGCAAACATCATCAAAGGAACAATGGGAATGGGAAAGAAGCAATAGCGAATTACATTTCATCCCCTTCACCTATATGTCTGGTAATCGCTCCAAATCATGATCCAATATGGGGTTCAATCATGGCAGTGACACTGAGTATGCCTTAGAAGTAACACATAAAAAAATAAGAAGCAAGAAGATGCTCTATTCCTTGAAGAGAATGAATCAAGAAGGCAAGGTGCAGATATCAAAGACATGAATCCAATATAGACTTACCAATCCAAGACAAAGAATTACGTATAGCTATCAAACGTGGCAGAGAAGAAGAAAGATGTTGTAAAGTTCCTCTATATCAATGTATTTCTAGTTCATCCATGTTCCTTCAGCAATTGCTTTCAGCCATAATTTAAAATTCATGAAACACCAAAAATGGAGCTAGAATTGATTCCAAAATTTAAATAGATTGTGGTCAAGTATGTTAAAAGGAAGATAAACGAAGTTTGGGTACATGTTATAGGACAACGTGACAGCTGGACAAGGAATGCAGACCATCAGTATGAGCATAATTTATTTCTAATTTTCTAAAATCCACTTGTAAAATCATGTAAGCAAAGATGGCAAGTACAAGAAAGAGAAACACCCTCGTGAACCCATAGGAGATAAGATGATAAATTAAATGAGAAAACAAAGCAGTAATTCAAATGAATAACCTACAAAAAAGGAAAGAACTATTCTTTAATTCCCTCCGTATGAGGATATTAGAAAACAACTAAATAATTCTCAAGAATAGTCAGTTGATACCATATGAAGCAGTAACTGTGGATAAGACAAGCAAGTGTAGTGATACAAAATGTATCATTTAGTTCCAATTTCTACCAGCTAATTACCTTATTGGCTAGCATGTAAAGACCAACATCTGCATTATATAGAGTAGAAAGTCGTTGCATTTCAGGCACAGGAATAGAGTTCTTGGCATCTGAAGACAAATCTGGCTCGAAAACATGGGCATTGGGGAAGTCAGAATAATATGAATTCAGAAATCCTTGATCTCCTGCAGAAATTAAAAGAGAAATGAAAAGAATAAGCAAAGAGGATAATAGTGATAACAAGGTATAAATGCTATCACACAACATATTGTTGACCAAAAACCATGATGAGACACTAACTATCGGAGCACTCAACAAGATGACCTTTTTTATTTCTATATTATGGTATCAAATCTAACACAATTTCTTTCAACACAAGCATATTGGCCTTCTGAAGATTGTTTTTCAGATGCCAGACTCTTACTGATGCAGAAAAGTTGTAATTCAAACTTCACAACATGGAAGCATCAAACAGGATAAACTGTCAGCTACAAAGAAGGAAAAAATTCAACATAACATCATCAAACAGTCTAAGGTTCTAGAGCAGTAAAGGGATTAAGGGAAAAGATTAACCTCCAGTGTAAGAATATAAAGAGTTCACTTGGCTCATCATATCTTTGAAAGTGGATTCAGAAGGCTCCACAACCATCACCCCAGAGTTCAATCTTTCAGAGTGTTTCAAGTTTGCACAGAATTTTCCACACTTGAATAGATCCTCAATACTCTTTATGACAATTGTATCAGCATCAAGATATACAACTGATAGTTGACAAGAAAAGCAGAACATCACCACTAAAAGGAGCAATTAGAAAAGCAAGAAAAAGAAGGAAGATCATGCATTTCTAACCATTAAAATACAGGATTAATTTCAAAAATTAAATTACCTTTTCTATAGTTTGTCATATTGAATATCTTCAGTTTCGTGTACACTCCCCAGAACCTTGTTGGCCGCACATGATTTGGATTAGCCAATAAACTTATATGCTCGACAATCCAACCATCAGCCTACAATTGATCTAAAAAGTATAAGTTATTATATAGAATAGAATCAAAAAAACATGTAGACATCAAAATCACAGTAATTATTTGAAAATTTCCAATATTTCCAAAGATGCAAAAGTGATAAAAAATGTACTACCTGTATGATATACAAACTCAACAAGCCAATGTCAGGAAGATTTTATGCATGATTAAACCACATACAGATAAAGAATATCAACCACTAACGATAAAATTTCACATGTGCATTTGACAGCTTTGTATTAAAGGAATTGTGTATCTTTATCATGCTGAGAACTGGCTGTGATATCAGGTGCTCCATGTTTAATCATATATCCACAACAGTAACTACTACTAAATCATATATATACTTGATCATTCTGGCATTCTCACATGTGCACATATATACATATGTAAACAAATATGTGTATATATACACACACAAATATACATGTACATAGAGGCGGTTACAAACAGGCTCCAACGAATGTGCCAATGAAAGCGTGACATGTGGACAACATTTCTATGACTTTATACATCATTTATGAAGTTAAAATGTGCCCCAGCTGACATGGTGCTATATCAACCATCACTTAATTTACAAGATTCAATCATATAACAACCTAAGACAAAATCTTAATAACCTGATATGGGTAACCACCCATAATAGAAAAGCAACAAGAGTTCAACCCTATAAAGGGGGGCCTCCTCTGAAGCTAAAAGACAAAATCTCTTTCTCTCTCTTACTTTGTTGAGATTTGTACCCTCTCAATGCTTCCAAGTTAATTATGACTTGAGCATTAGGAAGGCCCTGCAGAATACATTTTTGACATCTATCTGCTTTGCATAACTCATGCTTCCCATCCTCCATCGTGTACAGCAGTTTAATCACCCTGACTCACTAGGATACCTCAGTTTAATTATCCTTGCCCTTGGCACCTTGTTTTCAAACCACTATTGCTCAATTCAGCTCAGATGGTACCTCAAAAAAAGCCACATTAGCAAGATCACCCAAATTTGACTTCATAGACAAATGTACATATACATGTGTGCTCACATGTAATCATGTATACAAAAAATATGAACTTACATAAGCACACATATGTACACAAATGTGCAGCTTGTGTATCTACTAGCATAATGCTCCAGTCACAAATGAAGACTAACTCGTCATGAGAAAACAAATTATAAATTAGTGATATCTCATGTGTGAAGACTATGTTTTCTTCACAATTACAGCAAACATGTTTTAAAAAAATTATACCTTCCATCTTTTATAGTTTTATTTAAATCATTGGGTATCTATCCCCAATAGCATATGGGTAAACTGAAAGAAGGAAAGAACCACCTCCTGCCTTTCTCTAATGTTTAGCATATTTCTTTAATTATACAGTTATTAGGTCAAATTGTACACATAATGACTTCAAATTTGATCATGTGCAGTACATGTCAAATGCTAGTATGTACATGCATACAATTTCATGTTTACAGCATAGCAATCAGTAACCTTATTTGGCTGCAAACCAGGGAGTAGTATAACAGAATTTCACAATTCCCAATTATCGAAGCCTCTTCTCTTTTGCTTAAATTTTTGACCGACGTGCGAGGATCAGGCCTACACCAGTCTACTTTAAGTTGAGTTGGCTTAAACATTGACTCAAGGGATTTTTTACCTCACAATGAAAAAGAACGGAATCTTTCTCATCAACATTTTTTACTAAACTAAATACAGCTCTTTCATGTGATACAGCCAACACCTTGTATCTCTTATTATGTGTTATGTGTCCTTCGATCATACCATTTCTTTTGCTCTGCTGCTCCCGTAGCTTGGAAGGAATGTAAATTATGGCTCAGCTATCCAGCCGCAGCCTTCAAGCTAGCGGGACGACATGCTCGGTATGCAAAAGAACTCCAATTATTGGCCTAGAAACAACCACACGCCTCAAAGGTCAAGTTAACTAAAGTGTTCCTTGCGACACTAAAGAACTCCAATTCTCTGAGGTGACAAGAACCGAAGCTTGACCTGACTTATTTTCAGAAAAGAGTAGAGAACCAAAACAGAAAACAATAGGGGGAGGAAACCTACATGAAGAAGCTTCATGGCATAGTCGGAGACGCCATCCGAAACGAGGACGACCATGTCCTTGGTGGACCCGGTGTCACGAATCGACTTCCCAAGAACACGAACGCCGAGGAGGAACTCGTCGCCGTAGAGCAGGGTGACGTAGGCGTCCTCGGTTTTGGCCCTCCCGCAACCCGTAGCTCCGAGAACCAGCAAAACCATCGCCAAGAACCCTAATCTTGCCACAGGCGACCCCATCCTAGGATCCGACGACAAGAATCCAGATCAAGAATAAGAGACGAACCGAATACGAAGCCCCTGTTCAAGAACACGTCTCGAGATCGTCAAGGGAGTGAAGAAGGGAACCTTCCAGGCACCGAAGACGAGGCGAGGGGTGCAGCGGCGGCCTCCGTTGACGGGGAAGAGGCGGTGGTTTCGATCGATCGAGAAGAAAACCAAGTTTGTGGAGTTCTCTTTTTCCTCTTCCCTTTTCCCCCTTCTCTCAATTAAAGAGAGGAGGAGACAAAAGTCCGAAGGCCGCCCCTTCTTGACTTGGAGGATGAGTCATAATAATATCGTGATACGTTAAATGACAATAATATAATTAATATGAAATCAACATATTTATCCTTACCCATATATTGAAATAACATTTATAAGAAAATAAAAATAATCACTATTGTCAATAGTAATGTTAATTAATTTTATAAATTTCTAAAATATTTACACAAAAATAACAATAAATCGTATTACCCCAACCACTAACACACTATGCTCCTTTGATAATACAATATTGTTACATTATATTTCACTAATTTGTTATAATATGTATCACGGATTACATTAAATATCAATCATCTTAGCACCTTGAAACTTTTTGATTAATATAAGACTTGGTATTATTGAGTCGTGTTGTTAATTGCTCATCGGACTGGCTTATTTTGGAGGACATATAATCCTTTTATCTTGACTGTTTATATTTTATATTTATAGCATCATCTTTTTATATCTCATTTTACTTGTCTTCTTACCACTAATAGCGTATTCCCACCTCTTGTGACTACAAAGTCTAATTTGCATCCCAAATAGTATCATATTCCTTGGCATTTTTAGCTGAAATTTAGATGGATGTTTTTCATAAATAACGCATACTCAATTACATTCACTTTATTGCATTATAATATTATGTGGGTTAGGTTATGATGGCTTACATTTCTTTTGATATGCTCGAAGTTGCATGTGCATGCACACTATGACCCGTCTTCCATGTGCAAATGCATGTGCCCGTTTGATTTATGCTCGTTCGACTCCATAAAGCAAAATAAGATCGTTAGAGACCTAATTACATATTATACGTCTTTAATATTTTAAATTTTATATTTTAAAAAATATATCGAATATTTTTTATTTATAATTATAAAAGTAAAACATCTAAATTTATTTATCATAATATGATCGATTTTATTAATAAAAATAAAAAATAAAAAGATAATTTTAATACTCCAACTTATGGTGATAGATATCGATGCATCGATAACTGCATCGATATCGTTGAAGATACACAGTGACAAAATGGTTACTCGATAACTACATCGATGCAAATGAAGATGCGAAGCCACCTCACCTTTTGGTGCTACTCTCCTCATCCATAACAACTATCCATGGCACTATCGTTAATCACCGCCAACTAAAATATTAAAAATAATTTTTTATCTTTTTTTATTTTTTATATTTTCATTAATAAAATCAATAATATTATGATAAATGGACATAAATGTTTCTCTTTCGTAATCATAAAAATATCAATATAATTTTTTTAAGTATAGAGATTAAAATACTAAATTAGCTTGGATTTTTTTTATCACATCTTTGCACACATTCAGAACCAAGTAGATAAATATTTTTTGTGTATTATTTATAAATATTTATTATAATTTATTTATTCATCAAATCATAAGTAAAAAAATAAATATAGTGATATTAACTCTAAAAATCATCTAAGTGGCTCTACCTAGCGGTAGAGGAAGGTCCGCTATCCATTGGAATCTGATTTAGTACTAGTGGGAGGCTACTGTAGAAATCAAAAATAAGAAAAATTCAGTAAGAATGCCAAAAGTCAACTCAAAATGAATACATGATCAAAAATCAATCATCTCATTAGCATATATCAAATACTCGAATGAGCACTCCCCTATCAACGGATGAAGATGCTTTATCCTACGGGATGAGTTTGTATTCTTCCAACAGCAAATGGAGTGGTGTCCCTCACCAGCCAAAGCGGGGACACGTTCCTCCCAACAACAAATAGAGGAACCATCCAACTATCAAGTCTAATGGTCCACTAATCTCCGAAGAGAATCGCCCTACCTACTTGGTACGAAAATAATATAATATTATACCGGTCATGTCTATATCAAGATAAAATAATATATTTAAAATATCTCTTTCAAATATCATCAATATTAAATAATATAAATTAGCCCTTAATCGACTTGAACCCGAGTTCAATTAATCCAATCGAATATAATTTACTAGAACCTAACTGAATCGATCTTTGATCCTTATTTAACTAATCTAGAACCACCATAAACTAGTATAATTTGGACTAGATTAAGTTCGATTTAGGTTAACGATAAGTTAAACCAATTTAGAATTATCCTGAATTGATCTAGACCAATCAAGTCTAGTTTAGTTCGGACTCAATTCCAACAATTACATAATATCGGACTAGGCTAGGCTGACTCATATATTAGTCATATATACTACACATAACTGTGCACAGACCATAGTAGGCTGGGCCAACCTTAGCCCATGGATTGGTCATATGCGTCACACATGACTTCCCATGTTGAGTTGGGTTGGGTTAGCCTACGGGCTAGGGCTTGGCCCGGGGGTTAGACTTGGCCTATGAGTTGGCCCTAGTCTGTTGATTGGGCCTAATCAATGGGTTGTGTCTTGGTCTATGGGTTGGACCTAGTTTACGGACCGTTGTAACTCTACGCTTATCTAATTTCATTATAACAACATATATTCATTAACAATAATACATTAAAATGTAACATCAGATTAAAGAATAAGATTGAATGATAAACTTGATATTCTAAATTTAATAAGAATTAAAAATCATATTTTTAATAGAAATCATATTTTTAATATATATGACATGAATAATTTCAACATGATCTAATCAAATAATAAAATTTTAAATCTTAACCGGGATAAAATTTTTTAGATAATATATTATAATCTAACAATAAAAATTTTAACAATTAAATGATTAAGAAATATATATTTTTTGAACTACTCATAGTATATTTTAATCTAGATAAGATTAAAATATAAACTACAATGTGAGAAAATAATATTCTTAATCCAAATATAAAGAATTAAATATCATGTATTCAATACATAAAACATGTATAATTTTAATATATTTAAATCCAAAGAAACCTTTAAGAGGATTGAAGAATCCCTTAAAATCTTCAGATAACATATCTTAATCCAATAGTGAATATTTTGACATTAAAAATAATAATAAATATTTTCAAACTATAAAAGAAATTAATATTTAAGTAATTAAAATAAAAAACTTTTAATTTTAATAAAGATATGAAAACCTATCTCTTATTAGCATAGTGTAACTCTTCGTTCTCTTGGGCTCGGCTAATTGAGGAATGAATTAGAGAAATCCCCTCCCTAAATAAGAGGAGATGATTCTCTATTAAAGAAATTTTATTTATTTTTTTTTATATTTATTTAATATGAAATATTTTTATTTAATATACTAACAAATATAATATAATCATATTTGAAATGCTTAATAGTTATTTCCTAATTTGTATTAGCAAACAAGAAAATAAGATTAATATTTCTTAAATTATAATGATAAATAATGAAATAAAAATTGATTCGTAACTAATCATATCAGGTAATCTATAATTAATCCAATGTAAGAGCAAAAAGATCTTACAAGCGACAATATAAATACATAATAACATCACCATATTGTTTGACCGACACAATCTTATTAAAACCAAATCTGTTTAAAATACATTATATATTATCATCATGGGGAATAGAAACGGAATAGAAACCAAATCTTACAAGCGACAATATAAATACATAATAACATCACCATATTGTTTGACCGACACAATCTTATTGAAGATCTAAAATACATTATCATCGGGAATAGAAACGGAACTCCCTTTTGGTTATCCCTTTTTTGAACTCATATATAAGGAACTCAGAAAAAAAAAGAAAAATCATCCCCAAAGATTTGGGTCAAAGCAGGCATATGCCAAACATGAATACCCCTTGAAGCCACCGGAAGAAAACCTGGCATAGAGACCCAATCTTGAGTGATGAAAATAGACAAGTTCGTACTAGCCATTACACGTTAATCAACTTTCCTCTTAATCATCATAATATTATTAATTATTATTAGTCTCAGTATTATTGTTATGAATGGAGAACGGCCCATGACATCAATTTAACCTAAATGTATTATTTTCATGGGCCGATCCAGCCCATTAAAAGGCCCAATACTAATTGACAAACTCATGTTTAAGGAAATGAAATCCCAATATATTTGGCACATAATTTAAAGTCTATCTTCCATTTTCATTTTATCTATCTATCTGTCTGTCTGTCTATATTTGTAAGTTGTGATAAGGAAGATTATTTTTCTTATATTATTTATTTATTTATCATCGCCATCATCATATTTTGAAAAAGTGATATAGGTTTTTAAATTGACAGAGTATCGAAGGCTTAATACTTGTATACATATTTTATACATTAACCCCTCCTATGATTCTTGTATTTAGGGAAATAAAATACCCATATCTTTTGGCAGATAATTTTGAAGTCTATTGTCTTTTTTTTTTACTTGTCTATCTATTTTTCTATCTGTTTGACTGTTTGTCTGTTTGTGCACATATATCTATATATAAATATATTAATTTTATTTTTATTATTATTAAAATAATTAAAAATATTTAAAAAAACCATTCTTTGGGTATTTCTCAATCGATGCTCTCATTTTATTTTTTATTTTTCAAACAATACTTCTAATTTGAAAAAAAAACCCAAACTATCAAATATATATATATATATATATATATATGTATATATATATATATATATATATATATATATATATATTTGCTATTATAGTGTTTTGATATGTTATAGTGTTTTAACCATCACAATAAAAACACTATAGAGCATATTTGAAAACACTATAGATGAGTTAAATGCAATCAAAACATACTAGAAACCATTTGGTATATCATACTTTGATTCAAATAAATATTTATAATAATTTATGAATAGTATCACCAAAATATAAGAAAAAATTAGTTTTTTACCATGTTCTAACTATTAAAAAAATAAAATAAAAATACTACAAATGATCTAAATGAACTTCTAACCTCAACTAAACAAATTGCAAACCTAAAAATATGGTGTTGCAATGGTTTATGAGTAAATACAATGTAATGTCACTCATAGTATTTTTAATATATTAATAAAACACTATAAATATCATTGAAAAATACTATAAATGAGTCAAATGAAAAAACGATAACGATTGAAAACTAATAAAAGAACAAGTAAAAAAAGAGCCAGAAGACTTTGCACACAAAGCTGAAGTGGTAGGTGCAAATCGATCGATTAAACTATGACCACTCTTCCCTTTATTGGATCAATTAAATATGAGCTTGTCGACAAGCATTAGGTCAATTAAATTATTTCTTTGGTAGTATAACACAAAGCGTATGCATGTATACATATATATGAATTTTTTGGTACGTACTGATATGATTAATGTGACATCAACAACACCATCACATATCTGCCATGGAATTGATCTCAATCTCTTTCGGAAAAGGCAAATAATAATAATTAGGCTAAAGAACACCAACATAGACAGTTCTATAGTCCTCAGAGAGAGATCATGATGCGTTTTCTAACTTGATATGATGTGCTTATATATTTCATATCAAGTTTCCGTTTTTATTTTTCGGAAATGAATCGTCAACATTCCTGTTTAATCCAATATCGTATATGGATAAAGACTTGAATGGTGATAAAAATATCATGATAGAGACACACATGGAATAATACTTCTTCTTTTTTTAGATTCTCAATCAATCTATGGTATTCGAGTAGTTGATCCGATTACATGATTTGAGTGTACAAATATTTCTTAATCAATCCTTTTCACAATATATTCCTCGATTATATGGTAGAAGAGAACTACCAACCGCTTGTCACCTTCGGATGCACTCAGTTTTCCAATATCTACGTATACTCAGATGTCATCGTAAGAAATCCAAGTGAAGCTGTTTACTACTTCTTTCTCAGCACGGAGTCTTCATTTCAGTAGGCAAGTGATGATTCATCTCTCTCTCTCTCTCTCTCTGTGTCTCTCTCTGTGCATTTAAGGTGCATTGTCGAGTACGTAAAATAACATCCATGACTTGAGCTCCCCAAATGCTTTGAATCGAAGTGGAACGAATGACACTCCATCTCATACTTGCATCACATCAGAAACAACACAGTGTCACAGCACACCGTAACGTTGTCAACGACCAAAACCACCCGTCATTGACTCGCGCTTCTTTTATGCTACGAAGAAGGACTTGAAATGGTCGATAGGGGGGAGAGGAGGACAAGTGCTCGGTGAGAGGCACAAGTCGTACGCATACGTATGCCTGGGGAACGTGACACGCTCGCTACTGCCTTGAGTCCTACGGCTTCTGCCTTTCTTGAATCGAAGAGCTACTTCCCATTAAACAAACCAGGCTGACTTCACGGAGTTTGACTGTTCAACCTGAAGAAAGCCGATTCCCACTCGGAGTTTCCTACTTGGTTAAGCCTCCCCATGGAGATCAGCAGGATGTGGCGGCAGACAGCAGGTATTAGGGTTACATATATGAATAGGTTTGGAATATTAGACGATCGGAGAGCTGTCAGTCATAACACAAACATCTTAGTTTAGAAGAAAGAGAAGCAAGTTCTTCATCTTGCGTTTGCGGAATGATGGAGGAAACAAAAGTAATTTTCCTCGAGAAGAATAATGCCATACTCGTGCTTGACATATACTGAAGTAACTATCGGTATCAGAGAAAATGGAGCTTTGTATTTGCTAAGATGATATGCTATTGACAAGTCTTTTTTGGATGATCTGAAAACTACCGATTATATCACAAACAACTTGTTTCAGTGAGCAAAAGAATGAAAAGGAAATAGACAGATTCTCTATCTTGTGTGCTTAGAACAAGGAAGGAAACAAGTAAATTTCCTTGAAAAGACTTATGCCATGCTTACACTGAGACCTATCTATATACGATGATCTTTAAATAAATATTATGTAAAGTGGAGCTTGTTGTTCTGAGTGGTTTGTGTATTTCTTTTAGGTTGGTAAGTATTTTTAGGTTTTTAGAGTCAAGGATACAAATTTGACAACACTTCTATATATCGAAAAGACACTCTAAAAACTAGAGCTTGATTATTTTGTAAATACTCCATCTATCTCTAGGTTTCGATCGGGGATGTGGAAAAAACACTTTTATGTACTTTCACGATTTCTTTCAAATTTTTTGAATAAATAAATTTTTTTAGAATTTATATGAGAATTTATAGAAGACGAACTGAGTTAATTCAATAGATCATTTAGCTTTAGTTTGTTTGAAGAACCAAACTATGTAAAAGTTACAGGAGAAAGAAAAATCTTTGATTAAAAATCAAAGAACACATAGATTTTTTACTATGTGAGATTAATTAATTACAAGTCCACAACTCGAGTATAAATTCATATATATATTATTATTATTTCTTATCTTCTCTAGATTTACTAAAATGTCTAAAGTATTTTCTCACATCTTTCTCTCCATCACAATCTGGAGGAGATATATGAGGTATTTATGGAATAAAGAAATTATATATTGACTTAGAATTCTTCTGATAGCTTCAACTTCAACTGTATCTTCGATGTAGACTACAACTGGGAGTATGTTTTTCTGGCAGATTATAATTGAAGACACTGCAATCCGTGCATCCACACCTCTCGAGCTGCTTTCATGATATCATGGCACCGGGAGCGACGACACATCACGCAACTTGCTCTTCGCTTCACCACCTTGCAAAGACTTCCATGGAAGAACATGACAAACCCACCTGTATCCATCGCTCAGGTCTCTCCGTGCAGTGAGGTAGTAGAAGACTGCCACTTCCTGCTACGTTCAGAATAAACCTCTCTGTGCTCCTACCAAGTGATGGTCGTGCTAATCTATAAAAGTATTTGTCACGTAGACGGTATGTGGTCGATCGGCATCTGTGCTTCCTCGGGGAAAATTCAACCCGGCATGGCAGCAGACTCATCTCTTCGAGTCGATGCCAGAAAACGAAGCTTTTCACGTTGACTGGGAAGCCGAGGGGCTTGCATGTGAGGTGGACTTTCCGTGAATCCACATGATATTTTAATTCCTTTTGGGTTGGTGTCACCTAACTCTCCAGCTCACAATAGATGAGACGGTCAGCCATCGGCAAAATAAGATATATTACGGATATGATTGAATTTTGATTATAATTATTAATTAATTAAAAATACAGATAAATTATTATAAAAAATTTAAATAAGATTATTTTGATCGAAGGGATTCTCTTAATTAATTATTATAGATTTTTTTTATTTTCGACTATAGATAAATATGATCTCTTAGGGACCATATATATATATAATATATATAATAATTGGATATGTGGATTATATGAATGTATGAATATGTGACATGATTGAGAGATTACATATCTTCTCTCACGTGTGTAAGTTTAATTCTGTTTGTAAAACAATATCACTATCGATTTTGGATCCGACGATAGTACGTTTATAAATCAAATAAAGATTTTCTGAGTAGCATCGTATACATCGTAAATTTAGATATATTATTATTTGATTTTATATTTTGATATTAAAATTATTTACACAATCATAACATGATTTTTATGCTTATATCCTCTCTAAATTAATGATATTACGTACCTCAAATCCCAAGTGATAATAGGAATGTAGCAATTGGCAAACACAACACCAACACCTTATCTTATCTTACAGATAAATATGATATAAATAATAATTTGTATATCAAAGTTTTTTAAAATAATAATTTACCAATTTTTTTAATATAATAATTTGTATAATAATTCCAATATTTTTGTGGGGGTAAATCGGGCTTAACCTTTTGCCTCCAAAATGGATCCATGTGCGGCTGACCATTTGACCATGGACTTATCAGTACCCGAAAAAACCAAATGCAGTCAAGAGAACCTTTTTGAAGTGAGCCACTATGCCATGAACATGTGTTGGCACTTCAATGTCTCACATTTATTTCAGCCACAAACGGCGTGTAATTGGTTTGATCAGGTAATTAACCTGACTTGGTCCTTTGCATGGAAAAGTATGACCGGGAAGAGAGAAGAGAGGTGCCTTGTCGCGTCAGAAACTTGAGATGGAAGGGCGCATGGAGAGAGTCACAGCGAGTGTGACCGTGACAACATCACACAGCACCGCCAATGTACCCCTGTTTCCACGAAGCTACAAAGCGGTGACATCACCTTGGACTCGTTATCACACGTTGGCAATTGGACGCCGTGATATATAGCCGACGGACGCCTCATGTGGCTTTGCGAAGCTAGGGTGGATGAAGGAGAGGAGGAGGAGAGCAGATTTAGGGTGGTGAAACCGTGGGAGAGAGAGAGAGAGACGATGGGCAGGGCTCCTTGCTGTGACAAGGTGGGCTTGAAGAAGGGAGCATGGAGTGCGGAGGAGGACAAGATTCTGGTCGACTACATCCAGCAACATGGCCATGGAAACTGGCGAGTGATGCCGAAGAGAGCCGGTAAGTCTTGACTTGAGTACGTGATTAGCTTCGTCATGCATGCTATTGCGTACTGAGACGGTCGGACCAACTCTCTTCAGGGCTGTTGCGATGTGGGAAGAGCTGCAGACTGAGATGGACCAACTATCTCAGGCCGGACATCAAACGAGGAAACTTCACCAAGGAGGAAGAAGATACCATCATTAGCCTGCATGGGGAGCTTGGGAACAAGTAAGTTGATCATAAGCCGGTCTCTAGCATTGTTCATGTTCTTCCTACATCCGTTTCATTTACTCCGATAAAAGAGGTGATGTGAATCTTCTCCTCCTTTTCGGACACACACAAAAAAATGCATCCTTATCTCCTTGCACATAAAGATCATTGCCACGAGGATCACATGAGCACTGGATATGCAGATTCGTACACGATATTCCATGTTCCCTCTACGGCAGATCTGTTGTCTGTCAGACGAGGAATCAAAACTTGTGATTAGGATTCGATAGAGTTTCTTACGCAGTCTTCTGCCTCCCTGTCCACAGATGGTCTGCGATTGCGGGAAGCTTGCCGGGCCGAACGGACAACGAGATCAAGAACGTGTGGCACACCCACTTGAAGAAGCGCATGGATCCCAAGGAAGCGACGCGTGCGCCCAAGAGGGAGAGGAAGAGGAAGAAGAAACGTGACGCCAAGGACAAGCTGGAACCGGAGCAAGAAAACCAGCGGCCGGACGCAGACGCAGCTCGTCCTAGTCCGAGACGCGATGACGCAGGGCTCGTCGAAGTGTCACTGGAACAGTCCTACAGCGGCTTCTCGTCCGCCGCCACCGACTCGTCCGTGATGTCGGGAGACGCTACTGTGGACGCCAAGGACGAGAGCTTCACCTCCAAGGAACTCAAAGAGATCGACGAGAGCTTTTGGCTGGACGCGTTCGCCGTCGATGGTTCATTGCAACTCCCTCCTGCAGCAGTTGCAGACAGTGCGACCTTCAGCGACGACATGGAGTTCTGGCTGAAGGTGTTCATGGAAGCTGATCATTTAGAGGACCCGTCTCAGATGAATCCCGCGAATGTCCATCTGAACTAACATCGATTCTTCCGGTGTTGTAGATTGCTCGATTGCCAAACGTGTGTAGTGAAATAGCCATTGAAGATTAGACTTGATGAAGGATTGGAAATAGGAATAAGACACTGTAAAATATTATGAGAACTGACACTTACCATCTTATTGCCACAAATCAATGTTGATTATGCTATATAATATATCAACGAGGACAGGAAATGGTTGGCCGCACATCGAAATCTCAAGCACAAAACATCTTTTTTAGCCTGAGAAATCTTTCGTGTACATCTGTGATCTAATCAGTGTTCCTCGAATCAAGATTTTCCTCAGATCGTTTATACTATCTACAATCTGAACCTTCCTCTTAGATTTCCACGGAGATATCAAGTAATCTAACATCCTTTGTAGCGCTGTCTCATTCCTTCTTCGTCTTCTGCTTCTAATAAAAATGAAGCTTTTCATGATCATCTATTTTTATTTTTGGTTCGGTTTCCTGAGGATTGAGAGTAAAGACAAAAGAAGAAGAGATGGTAGAAGCAGCAACAGAAGAGAAAAATAGAAGACGATAACGAGAAAATAATTAAAATAAATAAAACAAAAAAATAAAAGAATTCCATTTCCTGAGGGATGAGAATAAGTAGCAAAGGAAAACAAAACAAATACAATATAACAAATGAAAATAAAATAAAATAATAATTAAAATAGACCACCGAAAAGAAAAAAAACTGATGAAGGAAACAAAGTGTTCCTTTTGCAGTATAAATACTAATTCTATAGTGGCTTGGGTTTATAACGGGTGATTTAGGTAATATCATGTAACGGGTGATATAATTGTAACGCTATATAATGGAAACCCCCCAAAAAACGGCACGTGTAAACAACGTTATAATCGTTCCAACGGCCAGAGGTAAACCGTTATATGGACTTCAGTCCGTCCTGTTTCCCAGGTTTTCGAGAGCCGATAGCCCCCGAATCCTAATCCTCTAATCCTCCTCCGAGACATGGCGACGACGACGACGACGATCGTATCCCGGTGCCCATTGCTTCACTCAATCGGTCAGAGGAGCCTCACAGTGATTCCGGCGGCTCCACTGGGCCCCTCTTTCATTAGGTATCCCAGCGAAACTTACCGTTGGCTTGTTGTGACGCTCTTTTGGGTGTGATTTCTAGTGTTACTTGATCTCCGGCAGGTTCTTTGGAAGACCGACGAGTCAATTACGGATAGTATGTATGGCGTCGTCTGCTGCAGGGAACCCATACGAGAGTGGTGATGAAAACCCATACGTGTTAGCACATATGTTCTCCAAATTTATCAGTCCAAGCTGCGCGACTGTTTGTAACGATTTGGTGGCAGATAAAAGGGTTTGATATGGTGAGACTGCATATACAAGAAAGCGTAAGGATGCAGAGCGAAGGGGAGATGAAGTATATGTTGCCAAAGTAGGTTATGAATTACTAGTTTAACTTGCGCTGCGGTTGTATGGTATCTTAAACGAGCTTGTTTTGCTGTCTTCATTGCTTCTAATTATCTGCTTACTGTGTTTAACATGTTATCTGTACTCTTTATTACTTTTCCTGTTAATTTTGCTTGGTAACTGTTACGGTAAGTAACTTTTTAGCCGTGACCCGGGGGTCGACGCGGCTGGTTCAAGGCTCCAAAAGGCTAGGTTCAGACGTGGTTCCTCCTTGGGATCCTGAGATGGCGGATGCAGTGGGCCTGGCTGGAAAGCTCCGCCATGCCGAGAGGGCTCAGCTACGGTCGCGTACCTGATGCGCCATACTGCGTGTCGTGACATTTGGGGCCCTCCTTCTAGCGTGTCGTGACATTTGGAGCCCAGCTACGGTCGCGTACCTGCACACAAGTCGGGTCGGCAGCTCGGTCCGACCCCTCCGACGATCGAGTTAGCAATGTGGAGTGGAGTGTTGAATGAGGGAGCCCCCCCCATTTCGTTAGGAATCAGGGGGTATTTATAAGCGGCTTTGATGTTACCTGATGCGCCATACTGCCAGAGCAGGGTCGTACCTCTGATGGCGTCTGTCGCTGTCGTGGTCGTTGCGTGGAGGGCCGAACTACCACAGGGTATGGGGGGTGTCAGTCAACGCCTCCCCCTGTCTTGGCCGATCATGGGGGTTCCGCCGGGGGGGTCGTTTGGGTACGTTCGATATGGGCGCGTGTCGTGTCGTTGTTAATGCTCGTTCTGGGGCAGTGCGCCGCATGAGACCTTCGTCGCAGGGGGTGTGTTATGTTGAATCCGGGGTGTTATGTCAAATCGATTAACTACCCCTATCATATGCCCCACCCGAAAGGAGCTATGCATCGGTTTTGCATGTAGGGAGTCCGATGCATGGCTTCCTGCTTCAAGAGGACCGTTCATGCGGATCCGAGGGGCACGACACAGGCGGGCCGGCCGCGCGAACGCATCTTGAGCAGCACGAGGTCGAGGCGCGCAACTTAGTCAGGAAGCCGAGCAGAGTTGGACTCGGGGGCAATGGAGCCGATGAGGGCCGAGGAGCACAGCGCAGGCGGGGTGACCATGCAGGTGTGGTTTCGGGAGTCGTAGAGCCGAGCGCCGAGGAGCACAACGCATGCGGGGTGACCGCGTAGGTGTGGTCTCGGGATGGCGCAGAGCCGAGGGCCGAGGAGCACAACGCAGGCGGGGTGACCGCGCAGGCGTGTCTCGGGATGGCGTAGAGTCGAGGGCCGAGGAACACAATGCAGGCGGGGTGACCGCGCAGGCGTGTCTCGGGATGACGTAGAGCCGAGGGCCGAGAAACACAATGCAGGCGGGGTGACCGCGCAGGCGAGGTGACCGCCTAGGCATGTCTCGGGATGGCGTAGAGCCGAGGGCCGAGGAACACAATGCAGGCGGGGTGACCGCGCAGGCGTGTCTCGGGATGGCGTAGAGCCGAGCGCCGAGGAGCACAACGCATGCGGGGTGACCGCGTAGGTGTGGTCTCGGGATGGCGCAAAGCCGAGGGCCGAGGGCCGAGGAGCACAACGCAGGCGGGGTGACCGCGCAGGCGTGTCTCGGGATGGCGTAGAGCCGAGGGCCGAGGAACACAATGCAGGCGGGGTGACCGCGCAGGCGTGTCTCGGGATGGTGTAGAGCCGAGGGCCGAGAAACACAATGCAGGCGGGGTGACCGCGCAGGCGTGTCTCGGGATGACGTAGAGCCGAGGGCCGAGGAACACAATGCAGGCGGGGTGACCGCGCAGGTGTGTCTCGGGATGGCGTAGAGCCGAGGTTGCGGGGCCCGACCGGAATGAAGCCGAGGCCTTCGCCGTAGGAGGGCTGCGGCCGAGGCGGTGCTTGGCCCTTGGCTGGCGATCGGTTGCGGCCGGGGATTGGCTGTCCGAACGTGCGCGGGAGGCCGGGTCGCTTTTCTTCTGGGGAAAGTAAAGGGTTCCCCCTCCTTTTGGGACTGCCGGTTTTCGAGGCTGATATGATTGGGCGCCTTCGCACCGCGCTGCCGCTGGCAGCCATGTCATACTGCATTTATGGCGAGGTGATGCTCTTTGTTTTTCAAAGCGTTTTTTGGGGAGACGAGGGGTTGCGTTTTGGCGGGGCGTGGCCTGCTTATAGGTAGCCTATGGTTGGCCGCTGGGGTTTCCCTCACCTGTTTTCATCGCGCTACCTCGTGCACCCTCACTCGTCTTGCACCTATCGTCCCTTCTTTCTTTGCTAAAGGTTAGTGAGAATGGCGTCTTCCTCCTCCCTTTCGTCCTCTTCGAAGGCCGTGGAGACGGCGACTTCGTCGAATCCCGCATCGTCGTCTGATGAGAAGGCGACCCGGGCCCTTGAGGCCCTGATGTGGCCGTACGACCACGACTCCACCGTGGGCGAGTCGTCGTTGAGCCTCCTCCGGGATCGTTATGGTATCCCGGAGGAGTTCGTCCTTCATGCTCCCGAGCCCGGTCAACGGGCGTATGACCCAATTCTTGAGGGCTTCGCCCTTACCCTAGATGCTTTCGAGGCCGGGCTACGCCTCCCCTTACATCCCGTCATAGTTTCGTGTATTTCCTAGTGGCGCATCTCCCCGTCCCAGATGGCGCTGAACTCATGGCGCTATCTGGTGGCGTTTTTTGGGGAGTGTCACTATGCCCATATAACCCCGACCCGTGCCCTCTTCCTTTCCTGCTTCCGTCTTACCAAGGGGTTAGGGGGCTACTATCTGTCCGCCCGAGCGGGTTTCCGGGTGAGCGGGGCCCCTTCCAGCAATAAGGGGTGGAAGGAGCGTTTCTTTTTCGTCAGCCGCCCGGGAGATTGGGGGTTCGGGATCCGCTGGGGGGCGCGTGTGATAGACAACACCGTCCCGGTTTTGGACGACGAGGGGCGCCGAGAGCTCCAGAGGCTTAGAGAGATCCTCCCGGCCTCCCGAGCCATCCGGAACATGTCCGAGCGGTGGTTGGCGGAGGCGGGTCTCAGCCCGGTGCCTCTAGGTATGCTCCCCGGGGCGATTTTTTAGGGGTTCTCATTTCGCTCACGAGCTGCCTGCTTAACTGATGGTTGTTTTGGCCTTCTCTCGCAGAGATGGTGCATCTCGAGGCCCTTCGAGGGGGAAAAACTTCTTCGACCACGTCGGGCCGTTCGCCTGTCGTTGCCAGGGCGGGAACGAGGGAGGCCCCCGTGGACGTCGAGGCCAGTCAGCCCCGGAAGAAGGCACGGGTGCTTCCGAGCGATGGTCCTGAGGTGGTCCCGGCCTCAGTGGAAGGTGTCGTGGCGCCGGCGGCGGGGGCTGCTGCAGCACCGGCGGTCGAGGGCGTCGTAGCGCCGGTGGACCATGCCGCCGGGAGTCAGGAGGAGGGCACGGCCGGTCCGAGTGGTCGTGCGGTGATGGAGGCGCCTCGCCAGCCCTCCATCCGCAAGCTTCTTCGTCTTCCGCTCGGGAGAGAGGACGAGCCTTACTTGGCGCGGGAGGTGGGCGCTCTTCCGCGCGGCGCGACCACTGACTTGTTAGTGGGCCAGTGGGACGGTCTCACCCAGGGCAGCCGGGTGTGGGCCGACGGCGATTGTGCGGCCAAGTTCGTCCGCGGAGGGCTGCATCCCGACATAGCTCGGGATTTATACACTTTATCCTCCGAGGCTCTGCTTAGAAAATCTGCTAAGTCGCTGTTGTGGGTAAGTGTCGCCTCGTTGCTCCGCTTGTGCGTTTTTAGGACATGCCTGATTTTGACCTTTCCCCTTCCCCATGGGCAACCACTATGCCGTTGCGCTGATGGATCGCGTCCGTGAAGCGGGACGTGTCATTGCTGCCCTGAGTAGTTGCAATGCCGAGCTCCGAAGGCAGGCGGACGAAGCGCGGGCTGGAGCGGGCCCTGAGCCAGTCGCGGCGGCCGAGCAGCGTGCCTCGGACTTGGAAGCGGAGGCGGTGCGCCTTCGATCTGAGCTCCAAGCATCCATGGAGTGGTCTGTGGAGTTCCAGGCGCGGCTGGAGACGTCGGAGGGGCGTAATATGGAGCTCCAGACGAAGTTGAGAGCGTCGGTGGCCGAGGCTCGTTTGGCGAGGGCGGACTCCCTTGAGCTGCTCCGACGCCTCGAGGAGTCGCGAGCCGAGGCACGGGGGGCCTCAGAGGCTCTTGACGCCGAAATCCGCCAAAGGCCGGGGAGGGAAAAGAAGCTAATCGAGGACTGCAAAGATTCCCCGGGATTCCAGCTCGGCCTTGTCCGGACCGGGCGGGTTTCGTACGAGTACGGGTATCGGGTTGCCCTTGCTCGTTTCAAGGTGCGCAACCCCGGCTCGGAGGTTGTGGAGGATCCCTTTGGTTCCTTCCCTGAGGACCTGGACGTCGGTATGCCAGCCGATGTTCCCTTCGACGATAGCCCGGATGCCCCCGAGGAATGATGATTTTTGTACTTTTTTGCTTTGTTTTTGTAACCTTCTTTTTGAATAAACATGATCTTTCTCTTCTCCGGTAGACTGTCTGCGTCTCGGCACGGCTCTATCTCCAGCCCAATCTTTTTTCTTACGGAAAGTATTTTTTGAGATTTTGGGCGTTCCAAGTCCTTGGCAGGGGATGGCCCATCATTGTGGTGAGTCGGAATGTTCCGATTCTGATGACTTCGGCCACCCGGTATGGGCCTTCCCAGTTCGGAGCTAACTTGCCTTTTGCCTTGGTCGGGTCGCTGACTTTGGTCCTTCGTAGGACCAGGTCGCTTAGTCTGATGGGCCGGGGTCGCACCCTTCGGTTGTAAATCTTTGCGACCGCCCTTTTGTACGAGAGAGCTCTTACATGTGCGCTGGCGCGTCGTTCTTCCAGCAGATCGAGGGCTGCTCGAAGTCCTTCATCCGAAGCCTTTTCGTCGTAGCTTCGTGTCCGGAGGGTGGTGATGGCTACCTCAGGTGGCAGGACAGCCTCAGTTCCGAACGCGAGGCTGTATGGGGATTCTCCGGTTGCGGTTTTGGGAGTGGTGCGCAGCGTCCATAGCACGCTGGGGAGCTCATCTGTCCAGGTCGATCGGGCTGCGGACACTCTTCTTTTGAGTCCATCCAGGATGGACCAGTTGGTTACCTCCGCTAGCCCGTTGGTCTGAGGATGGGCCACCGAACTGAACCTCAGCTGGATGCCATGATCGGCACAGAACTCCCGGAATCTTCTGCCGGCAAACTGAGGTCCATTGTCTGTGATGATGGCCTTGGGCAACCCGAACCGAGTTACTAGGTTCTTCCACACGAATTTCTCCATTTGATGTTCCGTGATCATCGCCAGTGGTTCGGCCTCGACCCACTTTGTGAAATAGTCCACCCCCACAATTATGTACTTCCGCTGTCCAGAGGCTGGTGGGAAGGGTCCGAGCAGGTCCAAACCCCACTGCGCGAACGGCCACGCGCAGTCGATGGGACTGAGTGGAACCGCGGGCTGTCTGGGTGCGCGGGCGTGCTGCTGGCACGAGCTGCACCGTCGAACGTAGGCTTTGGCGTCCTGGCACATGGTCGGCCAGTAGTACCCTTGACGGAGTATCTTGTGCGCCAAGGTTCTCCCGCCGATATGCTCACCGCATACCCCCTAGTGGGTTTCGGTTAGAACCGTATGGGCTTCGTCAGGCTCTAAACATCGCAGGAGGGGATAGGTGAAGGACCGTTTGTAGAGGCGGCCACACTCCACGGTGTACCATGCGTGCGTACGTTGCAGGCGCCGAGCCGCGACTTCGTCGAGGGGGAGGGTTCCATCTCACTTGAAGCGCAGCAACTCTTGTACCCACGTGGTCGGCGCACCGCCTGGGGCCGTAGTTGCTATTTCGACGGCGCGGGCGGGGAGCTCCTCGACTTCTGGCCATGCTTCAGAGATCGGTTTCGACGCCAGCTTAGCTAGTGTGTCGGCTCGCTCGTTCTCCTCCCTCGGAACGTTAGATAGTGTAAAATAGCGAAACTTGGCGATTAGGTCCCTTACCCGTGCCAGGTATTTTGCCATGGTCGCGTCCCGAGCTTCGTATCCGCCGTTGAGCTGCTCGGCCACAAGTTGCGAGTCGGTGAGGACGCGTATTGCGGCCACCTGCATCTCGAGGGCCAACTCCAACCCTGCTAGGAGCGCCTCGTACTCCGCCTCGTTGTTAGTGGCTTTGAATCCGAAGCGAAGGGATCGCTTGAACGAGCGTCCATCGGGGGCGAGGAGGGCTAGCCCTGCGCCGGCGCCCTTTGGGTTGGCCGAGCCGTCGACGTGTAGGGTCCAAGCTTCGGGAGCCTGCTCGAGATCTATGTCCTCCAGCTGCGTTAGCTCCGCAATGAAGTCGGCTACCACCTAGGGCTTGATGGCGATCCTGGGCGAGTAGCTTATGTCATGTTCGCCGAGCTCCACCGCCCATTTGAGGAGCCGTCCTGCAACATCAAATTTTGTTAAGACCTGTCGAAGGGGTTGGTCGGTGATGACCTCCACCGGGTGTGCCTGGAAGTAGGGGCGCAACTTCCGAGCTGAGAGCACTAGGGCGAGCGTGAGTTCTCTATCGGCGGGTAACGCTCCTCAGGTCCACTCAGGACGTGGCTAACGTAGTAGATCGGGAGTTGTTGGCCGAAGCTTTCTTTGACCAGGACGGAGCTGACTGCATGCTGGGAGGCCGCCAGGTAGAGGCCCAGCTTCTCGCCCGGAGAGACGGAGGCGAGCCGGGGGAGGCTGGCCATGTGCTGGCCATGTGCTGCATTCTGATGTCCACTGGAAGCTCTTCGGGCTTTTGAGTGCCTTGAAGAATGGGAGGCAGTGATCGCCCGATCGGGCGAGGAAGCGAGACAGAGCGACGAGTCTTCCGTTAAGTCGCTGCAGGTCTTTAACCGTCCGGGGAGACTGCATATTGATTATATAGCTTGGACCTTCTCTGGGTTAGCGTCGATTCCTCTCTCGTGCACGATGAACCCGAGGAACTTCCCGGAGGTGACGCCGAAGGCACACTTTGTGGGGTTGAGCCGTATGCCGAACTTGCGTAGCGTGGCGAAGGCCTCGGCCAGGTCGGCAAGGTGTGTTCTGGCCTCTTGGCTTTTTACGATCATGTCGTCTACGTAGACTTCCATGTTTCTTCCTATTTGATGGGTGAACATCTTGTTTACCGTTCTCTGGTATGTGGCCCCAACATTTTTCAGCCCGAACGACATGACTTTGTAGAAGTACACGCCTTGATTGATAAGGAAGGCCGTGTGCTCTCTGTCTTCGGGCGCCATCCTGATCTGGTTGTACCCTGAGTAAGCGTCCATAAAAGAGAGTCGCGCGTGACCGGCCGTTGCGTCGACCAGCTGGTCGATCTTCGGGAGGGGGTAGCAGTCTTTAGGGCACGCGTCGTTGAGACTGGTGTAGTCAACACACATCCTCCAGCTTCCATTGTGTTTCTTTACGAGGACTACATTGGACAGCCACCGAGGATATTTGGTTTCTTCTATGAAGCCCGCGGCCAGGAGCCGGTCCACCTCTTCTTGTATTGCACGTTGTCGGTCAGGGGCCTGGCGCCGGGCCTTTTGTTTCACGGGGTGAGCGTCAGGTGGGATGTTGAGGTGGTGCTCCGCGATCTCGGGGTTGACACCCGTCATGTCCGATGGGGACCAGGCGAAGACGTCGGCATTTTCCCGTAGGAGACCGACGAGCTGCTCCCGTTCCTGCTCTGGTAGCTCCGATCCGATCTTCACGGTCTGGTCTGGTCGGGCTTCCATCAAAGGAATGTCAACGGTGGACCCCCTCGGCTCGGGATGAGGAGTCAGTTTTTTCGTTTCCCGCGGATCTGTCAGGGGTGACTCGGCCCTGGCTTTCTTGCCCAATGATACGGCGGTAAGGTAGCACCGCCTGGACTCTCGGGGGCTTCCCCGACCCCATCGTGAGTCGGGAATTTAATGGTCTGGTAGTAGGTCGAGACAACTGCTCTGACCTTGTTGAGGGTCGGCCGGCCGAGTATGGCGTTGTAGGCGGTAGGGAGGTCGACCACCAGGAAAGTGGTCATCACCGTCTTCGACTTTGGCGGGGTCCCCAGAGTCAAGGGCAAAGTAATGGCCCCCAGGGGGGATATCGAATCTCCCGTGAAACCGGTGAGCGCCGAGCGCATCGGGCTCAGGTTCTCCGTGGCCAAGCCCAGCTTCTGAAAGGCGTCGAAGTAGAGTATGTCGGCCGAGCTCCCTGTGTCGACCATGATCCTCCTCATCTGTGCGTTGGCTACCCTGGCGGATATCACCAAGGCGTCGTCGTGGTCGGGTCGCTTGGCTGCTCCGGTTGGGAAGGTAATCTCGGGCTCCGGCTCGTACCCCGAGGCTTCGTCGGGGGCAGCTCGGGCGTACGCCTTCCTGCCTGACGTGGAGCCTCCCCCTGATGCGAGGCCCCCGGCTATCACATCGATGTGCCGCTCGACGGGGCCGTCTGGGCGAGGCGACTGCTCTTTGTTTGGCCGGAGGTACTGGCCGAGGTGTCCTTCGAGGATGAGCTCTTCGATTTGCCTCTTCAACTCGTAGCATTGCTCAGTGTCGTGCCTGTGCTGCCGATGAAATCGGCAATATCTTGATCGGTCTGCGAGCTCCCGCGGGTTCCTCATCGGGCGAGGGTCCTTGAGCAGCCCCTTCCCCTTCTCGTGCAGGAATATTTCAGTCCGGGACGAATTCAAGGCGGGAAGAGGAGGCCTTGGGTCAGGTCTGTCCAACTTTCGCCGGGAGGCGGCGGGTTGTTGCTGTCGGGGCGGTTCTGACTTGATCATTTTGTGTTCCTCCCGTCTTCCAGCCATCCAAGTCTCCGCGGCGATAAACTGACTGGCACGCTGGAGCATCTCGGGGACCGCGACGGGGGGTTGCTCCACGAGCGACCAGAAGAACCTGGAGGGTCGCAGGCCTGTCATGAATGCCTGCATCAAGAAAGAGGGGTGGGCATCCGACAATCCGCGGATTTGGGTCGTGAATCGGTTCACAAAATGGGAGAGGGGCTCGTCTTCCTTCTGGTTGAGCCCCAAGAGCAATGCCATGAACGGCTTAGGCCGGGCGTACGCCAGGAAGTTAAGCTCAAAATCCTTGGCGAGCTGGTCGAAGGAGGCGACGGTCCCTGGTTTCAGGCCGCTGTACCACGTGCGGGCCGGTCCCCGCAGAGTTGTGGGAAATGCCTTGCACATCAGGGCGTCAGAAGTCCCGAATAGCGCCATCTGGGCGCGAAAAGCGGCGACGTGGTCTGTCGGGTCGGTGGCGCCGTCATATGCATCCAGAGTGGGAAGGCGGAAGTGCGATGGGATCGCCTGATCTTGTATCTCGGGGGTGAACGGAGATCCCTGGCGTCCGTCCACCCCGAGCTCTCCCTTTGACTTGCGGACTTCCTGTTGTACCTCGTCAAGCCTTTGACTGACGAGGCGTAGCTGAGCTCGTAGGGCATTAGTCGAGTCGGCGGTCGGAGCCTCGGGCTCGGGTCGGCTCGCCGTGTCTTCTGCTTCTTGGCTCCCCGGCCGGGCTGCGGGGTTTTGAGGTGAGACGGGGGGCTCAGGGGGTGGTGCGTGAGTCTGGACAGGGGTCTCCCGTTGTGGAGAGGGCCGGGTCGCGTGTGGGGGGGTCCGCTGGGAGACGAGCGGGATGATGGTCTGGACCATGCTGGTCAGGGTCCGGACTTGGTGGGCGAGGTCGTGAAAAGCTTCGGGCAATACCGACGACGGGCCGACGGGTGCGCCGTCGGGAGGCGACAAGCCTGGGTCATTGAACAGTTGCCAGTAGCGTTCCGACACCGCTGCGGGGCGTTCGTCGCGAGCTTCGCCGTGTGGGGGGTGTTCCCCCGAGGCGGGGAGCCCAGCGGTTGAGGACTCGCCGAGGTGGATTCGCTGGTCACCTGACATTTGGGGCCCTCCTTCTAGCGCCAATCTGTTATGGTAAGTAACTTTTTAGCCGTGACCCCAGGGTCGACGTAGCTGGTTCAAGGCTCCAAATGGCTAGGTTCAGACGTGGTTCCTCCTTGGGATCCTGAGATGGCGGATGCAGTGGGCCTGGCTGGAAAGCTCCGCCATGCCGAGAGGGCTCAGCTACGGTCGCGTACCTGATGCGCCATACTACGTGTCGTGACATTTGGGGCCCTCCTTCTAGCGCCAATCTGTTACGGTAAGTAACTTTTTAGCCGTGACCCCGGGGTCGACGCGGCTGGTTCAAGGCTCCAAATGGCTAGGTTCAGACGTGGTTCCTCCTTGGGATCCTAAGATGGCGGATGCAGTGGGCCTGGCTGGAAAGCTCCGCCATGCCGAGAGGGCTCAGCTACGGTCGCGTACCTGATGCGCCATACTGCGTGTCGTGACATTTGGGGCCCTCCTTCTAGCGTGTCGTGACATTTGGAGCCCAGCTACGGTCGCGTACCTGCACACAGGTCGGGTCGGCAGCTTGGCCCGACCCCTCCGACGATCGAGTTAGCGATGTGGAGTGGAGTGTTGGGTGAGGGAGCCCCCCCCCATTTCTTTAGGAATCAGGGGGTATTTATAAGCGGGTTTGATGTTACCTGATGCGCCATACTGCCAGAGCAGGGTCGTACCTCTGATGGCGTCTGTCGCTGTCGTGGTCGTTGCGTGGAGGGCCGAACTACCGCAGGGTATGGGGGGTGTCAGTCAACGCCTCCCCCTGTCTTTGCCGATCATGGGGGTTCCGCCGGGGGGGTCGTTTGGGTACGTTCGATATGGGCGTGTGTCGTGTCGTTGTTAATGCTCGTTCTGGGGCAGTGCGCCGCGCGAGACCTTCGTCGCGGGGGGTGTGTTATGTTGAATCCGGGGTGTTATGTCAAATCGATTAACTACCCCTATCAGTAACCATTAGTTTATCTTTCTTGTTTCAGCTAGAGAAGGCTTATGACAGAATTATGATGTCACAGCTACAGAATAGGAAAGGTTTGACATTTGGGTCATTTAAGATCATATTATTTTATAACTTTCCTTTTCTTTATTTTTCTTGGTGCAACAGTTGGAGAATCAGCTAGATATGAGTCTCTCTTCAGAAAAAATGATTTTCATAAGTGCATGATTACTTTATATGTATCTTCAACATTCTTCTTTATGATAGTATAAAATTGATGCTGTCTTAGAACTTTGTGTTGGTGGCATGTTGAACTTTGTGTGGCACTTTTGACTTCTCATTCCACTATTTGAACTTTTTGGACATTGATTCAAAATTTTAAAATATTACTTGGCACTATATAGTTTCTCAAAATATTTTTGGATAATTGGATATGTTCTTCATTACTGTGATCCACAATCTATGATACTTGTTGCATCTCATTGATTTAGAGTTCTTTTGTTGCCTGATGAGATCTGGATATTCCAGCTAGCAATGATACTACTTTTGGTTTTGTCACCAGGTTTAGTATTTCCAAGCTATCATGCCTTGATAACATGAAGAATGAAATACACCAACATATCCTGCAATACCTACTAAGTAAATAATCAGAACCTAGTAACTTCATGGATGTGATTAACTAGATGGGAAGATATGGCCTAGTAAATTACAATATGGGTAGATATCAAATTCTTAGAAAATCGTGTGCAGTTGCAAAATTTGTTTTGAGTTATAGGGTGTTTGCTTTACAGATTTTTATTGGATGTCCATGGTGACATAATTTGTTTATTTAGCTTGTAGAGCATTTTCAGAATTTCTTTTGCTCATTGTCTGAGGAACACTCTCGATGTATGATAAATCTTACTGTGTATGTGGTGCAAACTGGTATGAACTCTTTATTAGGTTGTGGTTTTTTATGTAACTTCCTCTGAGGGAACTGGCAACAGATGCATGGTTTTCTATGTGTTGGATTTCTTTTCCTACTTTATGGTGAATGTTTGTAGTCAATCATGTTTTGCTTTTGTTTCAGACATCTTGTTTTAGTGGTTTTTACCTTACATTATATATTTTGATACTTTTTTCATAACTCAGGTGTCAAAGGATATCAAGTATGCTGATAAGCAGCCAATAGTATCCTGGGGTCCAAGGTACTTGTTTGAATTATGCATTGAAATGGGCCTGTGTTTTCTAATTATTGCTATATGGTTCATAAGTGTTTCTTTCACTTAAAAAAAAAATTTGGTTGTTAGTGCAAAGATTATTATACTGTCTGACACGGATGTAAAATACTATGCCAGAAAAGGCATTGAAATGCTTCTTTCTGGCCTATTCTGAGTTTCTCGATATATGGTTAGGCTAATTTCGGACCGAGAGGTATCAACATACCTTTTCTTATATCTTTGTCGGTTTAGTTTCATTGGCTCTCCACTTTGATATGAATGATCACCACTTTGCTATGTTGATGTGGCAATCCATTGATTGTTTCCGTTAGATGGTGGACCAAGTGGTTATCAAGGAATAGCTTCAAACATGTGCTGTTTAGACGTTCTCCCTTGCAGAATACAGTATGCTACAAGCATGCCTTATTCCATTACACAAAAAATTGATGAAGTTGCAAATTATGAATGACATAGGTGGCATTAGCTTTCTAGTTGTTCTGAGCGGTCAACATAATCCTTGAGCGGTTTGAATAAGATGCGATGAGAAGGTAAACTAACTATGTTACTTAATTATGGAGATTTATTTATAGGCTTCTCTGATCAATAATCAGACTTAAAAAATTATCGAATTAGGTTTTCTTATTATTTTTCCCTAAAAGCTTGAGCTGTTGGTTGACTTAAAAAAGGGTGGCCTATTGCTCAAAAGGTCCTGTCAATATGGGGTCTTGAGAGGATCGATATTTGGATTGCCCATTTCTTTTTTGTAGTTGAAGATTATCATGGACAATGTATCTTGGAATAATAGAATCATTTGTTTTTATTGATAAGCTATAGTAATTAACAGACAAGGAAATGACAACTCCTTGTAATGGAAGAAATAGTCTTTTTGTTTAATGAACTTTCTTGAACCTTCTATGTTCTTTTTGTCAAGTTTAATCAGGTAAGAAACTTGGGTCCTTTTTTTTTATGAAGATCATAATATTTTTAAAGTGAACTTCATTTTTATTGATAAATAAAAATGAACTTTCTTGAACTTGCTATATTCTTTTTGTCAAGTTTAATCAGGTAAGAAACTTGAGTCCTCTTTATTGGATAAATGATAAGCTGTATCATTTTTATTGTCTTCTAACTTAGGTTAGACTTCTGGTCCATTACGGAAGCTGAACTTTTACATATAGGCATGTTATTGATGTTTAAGTGGCTGGAACTTGGAAGTGTGAAGGTACCATTATACCGCAAGTGTTTGGAAGGTTGAGATTGGTACTGGTAGGATAACGTGGGGTGTGCAGCACCACCTGAGATGTTCTTATACTGTTTCTAGGAGGACACAGCGGCCTCATGAGGATTTGGTTCCTGTCTTGTGAAGTTGGGGACAGAAGGCATATTGCAATAGATATGGTTGCTTGGATATGAGTTTTATTCCTTGTAATGGAATAAATAGCCTTTTTGTTTAATGAACTTTCTTGAACCTTCTATGTTCTTTTTGTGAAGTTTAGTCAGGTAAGAAACTTGGGTCCTTTTTTTTTATAAAGATCATAATATTTTTAAAGTGAACTTCAATTTTATTGACAACTAAAAATGAACTTTCTTGAACTTGCTATATTCGTTTTGTCAAGTTTAATCAGGTAAGAAACTTGGGTCCTCTGTTTTTGATAAATGATAAGCTGTATCATTTTTATTGTCTTCTAACTTAGATTAGACTTTTGGTCCATCATGGAAGTTGAATTTTTACATATAGGCATGTTATTGATGTTTAAGTGGCTGGAACTTGGAAGTGTGAAGGTACCATTATACCGCAAGTGTTTGGAAGTTTGAGATTGGTATTGGTAGTGTTAATGAACTCTTCTAAGTTCTAACCGTAGTCGAGGTGTCAGCACGGTGTGGTCCAGCTATCGATGTCCAGAGGTCGTCCCTAGTGACGGGGCCTTCGCCAAGTCGGGTCAGGTTTGGGATCCGCTCCACATGCGATCCTCTTGTCGGTACGTGGTCTGATTCACCGTTGCCGAGCCCTTGTAGACAGGCTCAAGTCGGGAGGGGAGGGGTTTCCCGACTTGGCCCCTTCGAAGATTAAGTCAACGTTGGAGTGGTTTAAAGGAGTTAAGTTTTCTCGAAAAAGCCCCCCCTCCCTGATTAGGGAGGGTCGACTTTTATACCTGCGAGGATGAATTGGTCGTATAGGGTCAATTACCTACGATCGGCTCCTCGGGCAACCAGCTTAAGCTTCTGTGCGAACGTCGATTGACCTGCATGGATTGACGTCGCGCGGCGCCGTCCTGAACTTTCCAGGACGGTTGTACTAGGATGATGCCGTTTCCTACGGAGGCGGTGAGCAACTGCCCGCTGGAGTCTGCGGCGCTACGTGTGTGCTGTATGCCACATCGGCTTTGCAGTTCCATGTTTGCACCATCGTGTTTGCTTGCCTGGGTCCATGTGGGTGATACCAAAATGTGCCCTATCAGGTAGGATAACGTATTATCATGGACTTAGCTGGTTTTGCCTGAGTCGTGCGGCACCCTTGCGTGTCCGTCCGCAAAGGTCAGCCTCCCCGAAGCCTCCCATGATCCCTTAGGTCCCACAAAAGAGAGAACAGGACAGAGAAAAGGCCTCACTCGGGATCCACAAGCAAACATCTCCGAAAAACACTTTATAGACAATGCAAATTACAAACAGACTTTACAAGCTCTGAACAGTTGCACAACAAAGGGTAAAATGATCCATTATAGACCGAGAATCTCTCACACGTGTCCACATGACACAACATTTATTTACAAGCCTAAATCGGCCACCGACCCAACTAAAATGGGACTATCAAGCCTTCGGCCGTCCCCCTACATGTTGTACAAAGCATGAACATACCAAAAGATACGGACATACATAAGCATTACATCAAACACCTTGTTTAGAAGTTTGTTTGTGACATTCTCCCCCACTTATTCCTTCGACGTCCTCGTCGAAGCCTTTGTCGACACTGCAACTCCTTGCCTCTGTTGAGTCTTCAATCTTCTGCTCCAGTTGCAATGCGTCCCTTGGCTCCCAACTGCTCTCCATTGTTGTTTTCGAGTAGTCGAACCTTTTGATCCGCCATGCTGCTTTAACTCACCAATGACTCTGACTCCGGTGTGGGGTTGGCTGAGTTGTGTTGATCCTTGTTGATTCCTGCGGATCCTTTAAATGAAGGAAAAGACCATCCTTACTGCGCCAATCTCTCAAATGCCTCATGCTGCTTGAACTGGGTGGATGCTTGTTGGAGCTTTTAACGAGCATCGTCTCGCAAACTTCTAAAGATTTGGGTCCTTCCTCCACAAAATTTGCTCATTGACTCTTCTTTCACTTAGTTGTCACATCCAAGTTGGTTCGCATCACTTCCGCTTTCGATTGGCATTTCGTTGGGAAATGAAGCGGACAATCTACTCTCAGTAACACTGATCACCATTGGTGAGGATTTGACAACTATTGTCTTCCATTATCTTCGAAGGGTCTTTGAACTTTTGCAGAGCTCCTCTGCTGGATAGATAAGAGAATTGAGGTACTCGGTTTCGCCCATTCTCTTAAGGGTTGAGAAGGCAAAGGTTACTTGACTTCGCCCGCCTCCTCGAGGTTGTACTCCATACATCGAGCTGGTTACTGGCCTTCGCCTGCTCTTTGCTCACACTTCTGAAGCACTTGAAGTGTTTGCACTCCTTGCGTTGAGTTAGCTACTGTGATTCACCTTCTCAATGCCATCGAACTTCTGGAATGCAGAAAGTTTTCACCCCAACTTGGAGTAATTCTCTAATAGATTTGGTCGCCTCTGGGATTGTACCGTCTTCTCCATCAACCCTATCGCCTACTCCCCTGAGTAGCGAAGGTACAACACCGCGTACTGACTACTTCGTACCATGGCGCTACCATGCCCACGACCCGAAGTCCTTCGCTTTCAGCTATCTTGATGAGAAACTCATTGACACCGGTCTTACGAAGTTCCTTGGCCTCTGTCCTTCAGCCTTGTCTCGGTACTTGGAGTTTGCCTCTGCATGCTCCACCTCCTCGGCCCCTTTTACGACCAAGTGCTCTTCCTCCATGAGAGCAAGGGATCAATGACTTTCACGGAAGTCCCGCCTCTGCGGTACCATGGTGCTGCCATGCCCATGGCACTACTATCTGTCGCCTTGCATCTGCATCACTTTTCTTCACAATCAGTAGATATGCCTCTGTGGTACTCCTTCGAGTCCACCTCCATTCTATCTGATGCTTGATTTTGGGTAGCCAAGTCCCTTTGGACTCGTCGTCGCTTCCTCGCCCCTTTCGACCCTCTGCTTCAACACCTATGTGTTCTCCAAGCAGCACCATTTTGGTCGATGGAAAGACAGACTGCAACTCCTATGCACGGCCTCTGCCATCACGTTGTAGGGTTTGCACTGATTCTATTCTCCTTAGCTTCCTTGGTAGCAACGTTCGCTTACTCGACCTTGTCTTCTGACTTGTCGGGCTCCCTTAAGCGAATATGAGCTCTGGAGCAGTCCAACTCTCCAGCTGCTTCGATCATACCGCTGTATGATCAAGTCCCTCCCATGGGACTCACTGGTACTTGCATTCGAACTTTTCCCTTGGTGGAACACAGCCCCCATATGCTGATGACCAAGGCTTTCATCCGATGCAAGATTCGATGCACGCACGGAAGACCCACCTCTGCGGTACCATGGCCTTCACTCCTTGAATCCATAGCCTTTCTTGCCGTCGTGTTGTTCACCGAAGTGGAGCTTCCAGTAGCTCCCGATCATACCTCCGTATGATCTAGTCCCTCACGGGGCTAGGTTGTGTGAATCGCATTGCCACGAACTATTCCACCACGATCCTCTGCACCATGTCGCCTCCTGGCGACATCTCTATTACATTCTGATCCTTGTGGGATGAACTCGAATTGTGAACCCTTCATGTGTGGCCTCTACCAATACATCGCAGGGTCTCTTCCACCTTCGATTTTGTTCGCTCCTTTGGCAATCGACCTTCATCCACCCACTCTTGGGTCACACCACGATGAAGCACCGCTCTAGGACAGTCCGTCGCCTAGTAGTTCCCAAAGTCCTCCGACTTCGCTGCAATTAGTGCACCATTGTTTGGATCCTGGGCCTCTACCCCTACCAGCACAATCTTCGCTGCGCACCGCCTCCTTTATAGCAACTTGAATGACAACACTGTGGCATATTCTTCAAGAGTACCCGCCTCTGCGTCCTCTTGCCCCGTGCTAAGGCCTTCTGAACCCAACTTCGCCTCCGCAAATTGAGTCGCCTTAGTTCCTCCATCAAATGCTTCTTCGAGATAAAGTGCATGTGCCCAGAAGCTCCCTTCGTCTTTGGCACCATGCAAGATGAGTCCGCTCCGTCAGAATGAATGACCCATGTAACAACATGATCCTGCTCTTGCCTCTGCAAGAGCTCATGTCCTTTACCTCTGTCCAAGGAAAGCACTATGCCTCTGGTCCATGTTCCATCTTCTATGCTGGCTCCCTTCTTGCGGCTTGGGTACTTCGCCAAGTTACACCCAAGTTGCTCCGCTCCTCGTTTTTGCATTGAGTTGATGGTGGCCCTCGCGCCCACCATTCCACGGGTCAGCCCTCCCTTGAGTCCGATCTCCGTATCGATTCCAAGTGTGCCTTCATTTGTGTTGCTTTGGGTCACTCCCCCACTTGATCTCGCAATGCATCCACCAATGCATTCTCTCAAGCGAGATCATACGACGACTCCTCGCCGCTTGCTTAGTCCATTGAGCTTCGTGGAGTTGTTGTTTGTTGAGGTACTCCTCCTCAACTTGTGAGGTCCGTCCCACATGATTCTCCCTCTGGAGAGCTGGGACTTATCCCTCCTGGATAACTGTCCCATTGGAGCAACATCTCTCTTCGTTTCGGAGACTACCATCCCCTTGGACTACTCCGATCTGCTGAACAAACTGTGCATTGTTCTGCCTCCTGCAAACACACTTGCTAGATTGCGACTCCACGTCAATACATCCCCCGCTGCACCCCTCAAGGCCTAGCAACATGCTGAACTAGTTGCACCCTTCAGCCTCCTACGGACATATCCTTCACATGCCGAAGAGAAAGTTTCAATGCTCCATGGCGCCGAGTTTCGGTCGCCTTGGGATGGCCACGAACATTCCATCGTCCACATACAATCCCATGTATGAGTACCAAATTCTTTGAGCTAGCAATTCCCCTCACCTCTGTGAGCTTTGCATAACTCTTTTGGTCGTTGAGCAACTCATTCCATCTTGTATGGTCTCATCCTTTACCAAGCGTCTCGCTTGCCTTGAGCACCATCAAGTATTGTTGTCAACGTTGAGCCATAGCTCAAACTCAACCATCCCAACCTTTGTGCGCTTCACATTCTTCCAAGCTTGTCTGTTCTCGTGGTGTCTCTTGCGCGAAGGGTTGGCCATTCCTCTGAATGCCAATCTCAGATGCCCGCTCATCTGAGCGACTCCTTTTCCCTATATCTCCATGCCCTTTTTCTCCCAAACGGCCGCGCATGTGCTGACTACCCTCAACGCAGCCCCGCTAGGTCCCCTACGTTTGCATGCTAAGTGTTTCTATGAGTGCTTGTCCCGCTCTGATACCATCTGTCACGGACTTAGCTGGTTTTGCCTAAGTCGTGCGGCACCCTTACGTGTTCGTCCGCAAAGGTCAGCCTCCTCGAAGCCTCCCATGATCCCTTAGGTCCCACAAAAGAGAGAACAGGACAGAGAAATGGTCTCACTCGGGATCCACAAGCAAACATCTCCGAAAAACACTTTATAGACAATGCAAATTACAAACAGACTTTACAAGTTCTGAACAGTTGCACAACAAAGGGTAAAATGGTCCATTATAGATCGAGAATCTCTCACACGTGTCCACATGACACAACCTTTATTTATAAGCCTAAAGCGGCCACCGACCCAACTAAAATGGGACTATCAAGTCTTCGACCGTCCCCCTACATGCTGTACAAAGCATGAACATACCAAAAGACACGGACATACATAAGCATTACATCAAACATCCTGTTTAGAAGTTTGTCCGTGACAGTATGGTGTGCAGTACCACCCGAGATGTTCTTATGTTGTTTCTAGGAGGACACAACGGCCTCATGAGGATTTGGTTCCTGTCTTGTGAAGTTGAGGACAGAAGGCATATTGTAATAGATATGGATGCTTGGATATGAGTTTCATTCTATTGATACTGTCCAGATGTCGCTCATGTAATTGTGGCTTAAAATCTCCGGAAACTATATTTATATTTACTCTGGAGTAGTAATATGTTGAAACTGAAATAACAGTCTAATTGTTCTACTATCATATCTCTAACTTAATGATGCATGGTTGACATCTTCTATTTCTAGAATGTCTCAAGCTAGATGCTATTCTGCATCTTTCTATTTTATAAGTAGAGTGGTATTTTGATGCTTGATTATTTTATACTTTGCTTCATCCCCTCGTAGGTATTCTAGATCAGATGTTAAGGATATGCACATCAGTATGGCTATATCTGCAGTCTTTGTAAGATCCAAGATGTTTCAAAGCTGCTTTTTAAAAATTATTTATTGTTATGTATGTCGGAATACAAGGTTGATGTTGCTATTGGTGATTTCAAAGTAACTCTTTATTCTACCATGGTCATATTTACCTACAAGATCAGGTGGACTTGTTAACATTCTATACAAGTATACATTTCTTATTACACTTAGGTTAACGATTTAAGTCATTAATACTAAGTAGTGAAAAATATTTAACTTGTTTAGCAGTTATATAATTAAGGTTGGAAATTTAGCATCCACCCTACAAATCTGTCCACCCATTTTATTTTTTTTTCCCACATGACTTGGCTGCAATATCAGCATTAAACTCTGTATAACTTGACAGTGTGCTGGTATATGGTTAGATCAGAAAATTTTGCTTCCTTCAAGGGTCCTAAAGATGTGCATGACTTTAGTATTTTTATTTGAGATCAATAAAATCCATGCATATTTGATGATTAATTGGTGTGACTATCTAATACCAGATGCAGTTTTTTGAGGATCCTTTTTTTTGGTCCCTGGGGTCCTTTCTTATGTCATGAGTTCTGGATTAACTTGTTCAGAAAGAAAAGCTAATCACAATGTCTTTTCTCTGATGACTTTGCAAACTTGTTGCATCTTTGCTCAACATAATTTTTCTCTAGCTGAATCTGAGTTCTTCTCAAATTAGGTATGGATGTTGACATGCACATTATGGAAAAAGGTCCTAATTAATAATTATTAATAATTACATGACTTTGATGGGGGCCTCGTAGGTGGTTTTTCTTTTTGGTATTTAGGGTTTGGTTTTTATTTGTGAATTTACTTGCAGTTCCTTTAAAAATTGTGAACTCATTATATTTTATATAGCTAACTATTGTTGTTTATAGAGAATTCATCCCATCCTAGCGTCATAAGGGTTATTCTCCTCAATCACATTAATTGTTGGTTATCCTCCTTAATCACATTAATTGTTGTCCATCACTCTAGTAGTTACCTAATTGATATCTTGACCGTAGGTAGTGAAAGCTCATCGTTTTATGTTATGTTTCAAAGGATATATAATATTTTTTTTTCTGCTCAAAGTTTGCAGTGAAGATGATGAGCCTTTTAGATATTTGTAACATTACAAGATTATACAGAATGCATAAGGAATTTTTTTCTTATTGTTCTTTGGCTGAGTTGTTGTTTAGAGGATATCGAATTGTTGTAGGTAAGGCTCTTAAGAACAAAGTTGTAGATGTAAAAAGAATTCGAGATAGAATTATAGTTCTAAAATTTCTGAAAGGACAAGATGTTTTAAATGTCATTAGTGCTTATGCCTCTCAAGTTGGATTGAATGATCAAACCAAAAGAGAATTTTGGATAAACTTAGATGATATTATTCAAGGAATGGGAATGTCTATAAACGAAAAACTTATAATTGGAGGGGATTTTAATGGTCATGTAGGAAAAACTATAGTGAATATAAATGGGTGTAGGTGGCTTTGGTTATAGGGAAAGAAATGAAGATGGTGGTATGATTTTGGAATTTGCAACTTCATATGATTTTATAATTGTAAATACTCACTTTAAGAAGAGAGTTAGAACATTTAATTACTTATAAGAGTGGTCACAACTATAGTTAAATAGATTTTTTTCTCACTAGAAAGGTAGATAAAGTTATTTGTAAGAATTGTAAAGTTATACCTAGCAAAACTTTGATGAATCAGTGTAGGTTGACGGTATTTGATATTTACTGTAGCAAATAGAAAATGAAAAAGACAGTAGAAAAAATTATTAGAACTAAATGGTGGAATTTTAAATATGATAATATAAACACTTCGAAAA
Organism: Musa acuminata AAA Group; assembly: GCF_036884655.1. Taxonomy (NCBI): domain Eukaryota; kingdom Viridiplantae; phylum Streptophyta; class Magnoliopsida; order Zingiberales; family Musaceae; genus Musa; species Musa acuminata. The sequence goes on from NC_088353.1 coordinate 35,727,348, forward strand.
ATGAGATAGGGAGACGACTTAGAACTTAAATAAGGATAATATTAATATTATCTGGACTACGATGGATAATAAGATTAGGAGCTTAACAAATGAGATTCTTGGTGAAACTAAAGGTGGAGATGTAACTTTAAGAGAGAGTTGATGGTGGTGCGAGAAAATTTAAAAAATAATTTTTACTAAAAGATTGTGTTTTAAAAATAAATAAAATTATAAAAATGAGGAAAAATTTAAAAGATATAAATAATCTAAAAAAGATGCTAAAAAGCGATTAGCATGACAAGATATAAAACTTATGATATTTTTTATAATAAAATAGGTACTAAAGATAGTGAAAAGGATATATATCGAATTTCTAAAGTTAGGGAAAAAAGTATAAGGATTTTAGTAATATTAGATGTATTAATGATAATGATCAAAGAATACTTGTTAATGATAACGAGATTAAAGAAAGATGAAAAAAATATTTTTATAAATTATTTAATGAATATTCAATACATACTTAGATTTAACGATAAATAATAGTGGTAAATTTAATAATCATAGATTTATTCATAAAATTTGAGTCAATAAAGTAAAAGATGCATTAAAGAAAATAAAAATAGTTAAGAGCGTAAGGCCTGATGGTATCCTTGTCGAGGCCTAGAAAAGTTTAGGAGACAAGGGAATAACTTAGTTAACTAGATTATTTAATAAAATCATGATATTTGAAAGGATGTTTGATGAATGGAGAAAGTTTTTTAGTGTCAATTTATTAAAATAAGAGTGACATACAAAATTATTCAAATTATAGAGAAAATAAAATCATGAACCATACTATGAAACTATGGGAAAGAGTTATTGAAAGTAGGATAAGACTTGAAGAAATATCTATGAAAATCAAACTAGTTTTATTCTTGGAAGATCGATCATAGAAGCTATTTATTTATTAAGATAATTAATGAAAAAGTATAGGAAGAAAAAAAAAAGTTTTGTATATGGTTTTTATTGACTTATAGAAAGCTTATGATTGGGTTCGTAGAGATTTATTATGATGAGTTTTAGAAAAGAAATATATATCCATTAATTATATTGATGTTCTTAAAGATACGTATGATAATATAGTTACTAGTGTTGCAACTATAGAGAGTGTGTCCAGTGAGTTTATTATTAACATAGGATTACACTAAGGATCTGTACTAAGTCTTTATCTTTTCATATTTATAATGAAGGAATGTACTGGTCACTTACATGATAGACCAGACTTCGTTTGTATATATTATTTGATGAAGATATTGTTTTAGTTGATGTGAGCCCAAGTAAAAGTTGAAAGCATTTGAGCATGCAGTATCACCCACTTTAGATGTGTGTTATATACTAATTCAATGGTCTTTGTGTCATGAAGAACTTCTGATGTTGAGAACTCAGGCTGTCAGTATTGATGATCATAATATTCTTTTTTAGGAAACTTCTTCATAGAGCTATATTTCCGCAGGATATTATGATTTTTTTTTCCTGTTTTGAGTTACCATCATCAGTTGACATTAAAGTTATATATTTTGGAACATCTTATGCTAAGCAAAGAGGGTCAAGTAACCCATTTGAACTTCAGTCATATACTTGCTCTGAACTGCAGGAATTTGGAGAGGACGAAGGTAAGGGACTGCTCATGGGAAGGCGCATACTTGGTTCCCTACCATTGGTTTTCTGTTGTATAGCTGTTTCATCCTTGGTATGCATAAGCTACATGAATTTTTTCCTGAGTAGTTTCCCTTCTAAAGACAGTGTCGGCATCTAATCTGTTCCTCTTAGTGATCCACTAATGCTGTTGTTACAGGGCCACACTGGTCTCCTTAACCTCGGCTAGCTTTTACGTGGTGCCATTCCTTTGTTTCTCTACAATAACCAGGTACTTCTCTACAACATTATTCTTATATGGTCATCAGTTAGAGGTCTTTATATTTGCATGGTTACAACTCACGAACAACATCTTGGTATTAAATTGGGGGGTTAATCCTACTTTTTCATGTGAATGGAACACAAGTGATAAAACTATTTAGGGTGACAACGAGTCAAAGTTTGTATGGATCATGAGCTACACAACTATTTAGTGCCCAAATGAGTCTAAATTGATTAGATAATTTGAGTTGGATCTTCTTTTAAGTCAATTAAATAGGGAATCGATCAATTTAATCCTTTTGAAATTTGATAGTGGGCCAGTATTGTAGTGCGTTTATACCAATGTGTTTTTTTCGATACTATCAATATTATTTGATATCCTAAATAATATTTTAAATATTTTTATGCAGAGAAGATAAACAGTGTATGGTTTTTTTTTGCCTATAATGGTGTATCCGATGTGACTATGTTCATGCATGCTAACCATATACATCTTGAACATTGATTCGTACTCATAAGCGTCATTAGATGGCACATGTTGCATGCTTGACTTGGTCACGATATGTGCATACATGGCCTGATGATGCCACGTGTCTCATGAGGCTTACTCTGACGTAATTGGCTGGAGCTGTTTGTTCCCCTGGCAACATCAATTACCCTCTGCATCATTGCCTCGTGCCACCGGTGATCGTGCTATTGTAACTCAAAAAGATTTGCCAAGAGTCGTGCAAAGGTTTGTGACTCGAAAAATATTTTTCAAGATTCGTGCAAAGGGCATCGACGTCGCATCAGTTCTCTGGGTAAATCGAATGATGGATACCAATCCTTGTACATATGTTAAATGTTGGAAGGATCAACTTCGATCTCTAATCACGTCTATATCATTTGTAGTTCATTTCAATTTGGGTGGAGGACAAAGTCTAAGAGCGTAATCAGCGATGTGGTCTTTATCCTCTCCGTAAAATTGCATGCAGATATGGATCCACTGGCCATCTCAAGTGTTAATCGATCTGACTTAATTCGGATCTAATGTGTTGAAAAACGAGAATGAATTGTAAGAATCCATCAGCTTATACAAAAGGTTACTTATATATCTTTAATTTAAATTTTTTTATTATTTATTTAGTGACGTTTTTATGTTAATCATGAAATTATGATTGACATGAGAAATATATTAACTCAATATTTATATTTATAGTGTTGGTTGATATTATTATTATTATTATTAATTAATTTAATATTTTAGAATTTTAGTAATTTTAAATTATTTAATATGTTTTAAAAATATGTTTAATTAAACATGAGGTCGCAATAGTTGTTCAAATGACACTTAAAAGTCAAATTGGGTAATTAAATCGATCTCCATCGAATCAAGCAAAGATTGCATGGTATTGGCGGCGGATCTCGTCCTCCGTGTCGGTTAAGGTAAAATAGAGAAAAAGAATTATCGGGAAGAAAAGAACTTGGGGCGAACGGTGGGATTTTGGGAGGCCGGCTTGTTGATTCTGGGGTTTCTAATGCGGATTTCTGGTGTTCCTTTAGATTCTCGAGAAGAATTCGAGAACAGAAGCCTGTTCTTCTATGATGAAAGGAACGGACAAAGCGCAACCATAGCACCTTCTCGAGCCGTCGGTGACAGGTGAGATCTTCGTCGATGTTCTAACAATTTACGTTTCTTTTGATTCCGTTCTGATCTATCTTCATAATTTTTTTTAATTTTTCTTTTTTACAGCTAAAATTCCCTATTTTCCTTCGTCATTTTGGTGTGTTCTGTTGTAGGTCTCAGAATTCCCTAGGATGACGAATGTTATCATCCTCTCGTTTTTTGTGACTTTTTAATTTTGACTTTCTTGTTCTTGTTCTTTTCTTTTAATCCATCATTTATTCCTTAATTTGCTTCCTTTATAAAGAAGCCTGGGCCAGTCAGAGCTATGTTATTGGAGCCCAGGAGAAAAAAAGACAGCATTCTAAGGCAATTGTGACATGGACGGTCATGAATCCAACCGACGCTATGCGATCTACCATCGTCAGTGCAGACATGGGCGACGATATATCCGATTTCAAGTCCCACACAAGCCGGTACGAAACTGAGGTGACGAGGATCGATGGGGAAGGAAGCTGCAACCTCTGTTCTTCGGCCACTATGGGCAGCCTCATATCACCGCATGCCAAGGTAAAAGAAGAGGGAAAAAGAGAACAAAAAAGGAACTTGCCGCAATGCTTGTGCATTGTGTGGTGAGCAACAAGGATCATCCTTGGGAACAATCTCTTGAGTACGCATGTAGAAAAATGTGTCATCTTGTTCAAGGGAGTCGTGCATCGGAGAACACTACTTTACTGGCACCATGGAAGTTGGTCAGATAAATGCAGCAATTGCCATCCTGAGGGAGCAATCTAATTCCCAACTATACCATGTGTATGCCAAGTTGGTCGCTTCTTCTCAAGTTCTCTTTAAGACATGTGGCTCTTAATTGTGATGACAGTTCAATTCTGTGTCATTTGCCCCCTATTCTATGGTTTTAGGACTTCCAATTTACCCCTATTCTATTTCTTTAAATAAATCTGCTAGGGATAACACAGCTAGATCCTTTCTCTCTTTTCCATTTTCCTATTCTGCAATCCTAACATTCTCTGCGGTTTATTGAGTCATAACCAAGCACCACTTGGTTTTTAATTAAATATTTTTGTCTTGTGAGATCTAATCTTTCAAGCATTCCTAGGGATAGTGGGTGTTTGTGCTGTGTCATGTCTGCCATAAAAAAAAGCTGTTGGTATGCCACTAATCCTATTATATCATTTCTTCTATCATCTACTACCTTCCCATTCTCTTCTTACATTTTGCATATGATACGCTGCCTGATTCACGTTGGCATAGTTATCTGTGCCTTATGTTTTGGTTTTAGTCCAAGATATGGGTTTCCATGTGTGTGTAGGTATAGGATCTAGGAAAAAGAAACAACGCGACTCAGTTTTGTATTAGCTTTTTGTTCAAAGAATTTCAGTTTAATCTATTCTCACTTTGTTCTAAGTTTCTTCGATAAAATATAAGATTCTTGTACTAGCTAATTTTGATTTTTTGCTGAACTGCAAAAATGTTCCTTGCTTCATAAATATAGATTCCTACTAAATTGAAATGCTATGCATCTCTGTAAAAGTTATATTGTGCCATATTTTCAGGGTGTAAATGGGAAATTTTTTGCGAATGGAGGGATAAAGGGCAAGCCCAGTGCACAAGACAACTACATTTTGCTGCACGTATCATTTCAAGGGTGTAAATGGGAAAATTTTTGCACTTTGTATAACTGAAAAAGGAAGAAATGACAAAATTCTTGAACTTTATTCAAATGAAACACAGATTATTATCTTTTTAGGGTTACAGAAAAAGCCAGACGTGCAAGAGTCATCTAGGGAAGGTTAATGTCTTATCCTTACAAGTGGGGAGGCAGACTTACTATGATGTTGAATTTCATCCTTTATTGAGGGATGCAAATAATATTTTAATTTTTATGGATAAAGAAAATTTTATATCTTCCGTATTTTCTGCTCTCAACCTGGGTGGCCAGAGTTCAATTAATGAAAACAACTTCCTCTTCTTATAGTATAAGGTTTCACATATTGATTCTTTCCAAAGTCTGCATTGCAAGAATCTCATGCATAGACATATTATCTAGCGTGGAGCGTACGGTGAAAAGGGAACATCCTTAGATATTGACAATTATCTTGATTTTCAATATAATGTCTTCAAATATGTTGACAGATTTACATATTCTGCCATGTGTTATATGCGTTCTCATAGCAAACACTTGTGGTATTTCCTTCCTAAATATGCTCAAACGAATTGATGATGTTGCAGCTTTCTTGATCAGCATTACGTAAGCCTATTCGTATATGATTTTAATCTGTTTATGTACTCTTGTACAAACTCTTTATTATTTAAAGTTGATAGGTCCAGGGACTATGTTGGTTCTGGAAGATGGACCCTTTCTTCTTTTTCTATAGCATGATTTCTCTCAATGAGCTTGGAGTTCTGGTCTTTTTTAAGTTTTTCCTCAGTGTCTGACACTAATTTCCAAGTTGCTGACCTCCTAGTAAGTGAGATTTGAGAGGAGCATTTATTTGCGAGTCATTATGCAGATATCATTTTGTATAGTGTCGGCATCAAATACAACAAAAAATGTACATCTTTTTGATTCTCCAATCCACTTTTAAAGCTATATCTTTATTGTTGTGTTCCACATTCATTCCTAGGTCGTGTTTTAGCATCTGAAGTACAAGGTCATCATGTTTAAATGGTATTACATGATTCGATCCAGCTTGAATTTTGGAGTAATTGTCATGTGTATTATATTATGCTAGTTCTTGTGAATCTTAATGATTATTTTTCCTACTCGAAAATGATATCTCTTATGAATCTCATCGCTTTATAAAAAGTATGCAGATTTTTTCTTTTGACATCTAATTTGATCTGATAATATTTCTAGTAATTATAGTGTTTATTAGTTCTTGGTTCTCTTCAAAGTTGTTAATTTTTTGCTATGCTGACAATTTAGTAAATTTTCTGTCCTTTCTATTTTATCTATTTTGTTCATGGTCTTGGTTTAACCACATTTTTTTCTCAACTCTCAACATTCAGGTTTTGACCAAAATTTTCTCCATGTTTGTGCCAAGTTAAATGTTCCTATTTCATACCTTTTAGGATTCAGGTGTCCTTATAGTAATATGGGGAAGAAAGAAATCTCTGGTACATATAAAACAAACAGTACTTTCTTTTTTGTTCTAAGATTTTCTGCGCTTGGTTGCATTTTTGAAAGAAAAGAAACTTCATAGCATGTGGAAATTAATTTATGATTTCATGGGCTTATGGACTCTTAAAATTGTCAACATTGGAAACTCTTTTTACCAATGTGAACTCATAAAACACAGTCTTCTAGGTAAAGAGAATTTCAGGTGACATTTGATTTTGCCTACATGTAGATCTTCTGATTTAAGAAACTTTCAGTATTTTTGTTCTTCCCCTGAAATCTATTCAATGCTGGTTTTTCACTCACCATCAGTATTATTTAATAAACATGATCTGTTGCATGAAATTTGACATTACTAGGCAAACACTTACAAATGATCATTAACATCTTTGGTTTGCAAGGACGAAAGCCAAAATCTGCATCTATACTTAACTGTGTAGGTTATGCTGATTGTACTGATGGTGTTGGTTGATATTGTGAAACTTCCATGACTATGTGCAATCATTACCCCAATTAAAACAAACAACTTCAATATTCAGCTGTAATTCCAAGAACGATGGCAGCCTGTTTAATGGTAGGAACTTTTTGTCTTATTTGTCTGCTAGATGAATATTGCCGCCATAGGAAAACTCGTCTTTCTGCATTTTTTCTTATGAATTCTCATGTCTAAGGTAGTTTCTTTGGATGCATGAGATTTTATTTAAAACTGAAATGATAGGTTTTCCTATCCACCAACGGACTTAGCTCTAGGTAATTATTCCTTTTTTGCCTAAATTTGTTTTATCTTGGAAGTCAGGCTAACTTAGAAGATTGATATCAGACCGATGTCCAGGATGACAAGGCTTCTTTGTTGAGAGTTATATAACCATGTAATGTTTCATCAGCCTGGTGACTCCTTTTCTGGTTGCTATTTCTGGATTCTCCGGAGAAGATGGACAAAATACATAGATATTATATATGACCTTATTAGTGCAGGAACCTAAATTTGGTGATGAAGCTGGTTAAATTTTTCATTTTTTTTAATGTAAATTTTTTCTGGTACATGATTGATGCATATATAAGAACTCAGATGATATTTTTTATTTTGTACATTTTATTGATGAAAACCATGGTTAATTTTTAGGAATAATCGACCAATGATGTGACTATGGGAGATTTCTTCTGCTACTATTTTCCTGCACTTCGAACACGGGTTCAATCATTAACTTGATAAGTATTACATGTATTTTGCTAATTTCTGATGATTTATTGACTCTCACCAGAATTCCAAATACAGAACAATAGTTTGGAAAGTAGCTTCTGCATATCACGATGTACATGATGATGATTTAAAGAAAAAGGTATTTCATTTCGAAAGTGATATGAATTGTTGAATGCCACATCTATGAACAACTTGACCACATGTCAGATTTCACATTAATACACCTTGTCCAAGATTTCTTCATGTTTCTTTGTTGGTCATCCCTTGTTTTGTAATCTGTGATTGATTTAAACTTTAATTTGTTACTATGTTTGATAGCCTGTCATTCCATTCTCAACGCCACATAATTTTGACATTTCATTTACATGGTACATTGGCATTGCAAGAAGGATTTGAACAAGAAGTTTTGCACAAGCACAATTGCAAACTTGTCATAAAACGACACTATGAGGTTCAAGTAGAGTACAACTGCAAGATTTATACTGCTTTTAACGAAGCATTTATTTAATGGAGTTTGTTTGGTGAGAACCTCTTTACAAGCATCGTACCTTAATTTCCTTGCTTGCTGAGGTGACATTAGACACTGAACAAGAATGAGCATTCTATATCTCTACATTGTAGTGACCTGGCTTTGTAGCATTCTATATCTTTTGATCATATCAATCCTTTCTGTAAAACTTGGCCAAACCTTCTGCAATTTTGAAAAAAGATATTAAAGAATAGGAAAGAATTAATCTGAAGTCTGATTTATTAATGGATGGCTACCGAACAGCCGCTGTAGCGCTTAGCAGACTTTGATTCAGACTTGGGGCCATTCTCAGTTGTACACTTCATTCAAAAATCAACATGCTTCTCATTCTCTAGCTTTATTATCTAGTACCTGGCACGTGCAATGCATTTTAAAGTTATTGTTTATTGTGTTGCAGTACTTCAACAATTGTTAGATATAATTATTTACACTGAACTTGTCATGATATTGTTTACAGATTCTTTCTGGTCTTGAATATTTATCTCATCTGCCTGTTTCAATGGTCCATTGTCACAGTTCCCATGGCAGCGTTACTACTTTCCGAGCAAGACCCTTGTTCAGGACTCTGGAATTGCCAGGATAAATTCCCTCTTTATGTGTCCCTTGGTATCATAACCTCAACATTTTTGTTAACTTTGAGGCATGAAGGTGTCCTAAACCCTGCTTTTGTCTGGGAAAAGATGTTCAACAAGGAAAACTAGGCTTGTTCACCTCTGATGGCTCACTGCCTACCATTTTCTATGGGAGGAGAGTTTACAGTATGTTCCTTCTGTTCTCTTTCAAAAAGCATAAAGAGCTTGTCTTCTCATCAATTGAATCCTTAATTTAGGTGCATTCCTTGTACTTTCTTGAACTTATTTATGTCTCCAACCTATCAGAAGTCTCATGCTCTTTGTTGGTTACTAATTAATAAAGATTGATGTAAGATCTTCCTTAAGAGTTGCATTCTGAAAGATTCTGAATTGTATGTGGAAACCCATGAGAAAGCTAAGACAAGGGTTGTAGAAGGGCCACCTTTTGCAGGGCAGAGAGACTAAATAATATTTGTTTGCATTGCTTTCCTGGTACCCTGAGTTTACTAATTAATCTAGATTGATGCAAGATCATTCTTAAAAGAGTTACATTCTGAAATATTCTGAAATGTATGTGGAAATCCATGAGAAAGCTAAGACAGGTTGTAGAAGGGCCACCCTTTGCAGGGTAAAGAGACTAAATAATCATTGTTTGCATTGCTTTCCTAGTACTGTGAGTTCACTAATTATATACCTTGGATTTTACTATTGGCTTTTATTAATTCAATCAGCATCTGCAACTCTCTTTCAAAATTTTTGTATTCATGCTGGCTGTCAGTATGTTAAGCCTACTAGTTCTCATCATAAAAGTAGTAATAGAAAACTTTGATGCCATGAATTTAAAAGCAAGTGGCAATTCTCAAGCCAATTCATTATGGTCTTCTCTAAGTTTTTGAGTTTGATATGTTATTGTAGGTTGAAGATTCATATCCAACCTAATAGCTTAGTGGATTTAATACCATCCTAAGAGGATTGATTATATGAAAAGAATCAAATTATGACAAGTTGTTTGGCACTGCCACATCATTCAATGCTTCAATAACACTGTGGAAACAGGCAGCTACACAAACAATAAAAATGCATTTCATACAAGTCATAATTCACCCTTGGAATGGAGTAGATAAAGTAACACTAAAGCAATCCAAAAGACAAAAAACAAATGGTTCATTCTTCCAAAACTTGCTTTATGGGAACTTGATCAGCTCTCATGTTAACCATTCATTATGGTGTTCCATTATTTCCTAGACATTATTATGATCAATGGCAACACATTGTTCAGCAAAATTAATATACTTAATTCTCAAGTCTATCATCAAATCAAACTCTGAAGTTTTAAATTACTGATAAATCCAATACATGCCACCAATCAAGATGACCTGTCGGCGCGTAAATTAATATCGGATTATATTTATTATTTTTTATGATATCGAGCACTACAACTTAGTGTACCATCGATTCGATGATTCGATCCGTCACAAGAACAACATTTCTATGATTTACTAAATTATTATTAAGGTCGTCTCACCAATACATTGCAACTGGCATTACACATAATGACCTAAACCCTATTTATATTCAGCAAAAAATATTTACCTGAGTTTTTTTTATATGCATATGCAGAGGAAATAATAAATCACAGAAAAAATATTGCTGAAACCTCAGTTAGCCTCTAAGACAGATCTTAGTAGCTCATTTTACCTTGTGCACTGTTCTTGGAACTATCCTGTTTGATACACTGAGGTTTATATGTGACAAGTGCCTTCATTATTTCATTTTTTATATGTACATAATGTAGATTTGTATATTGTATAAATATACGGATGATGGAGAAAGTCTTATACTGATCATCAACTTCCTGACACAGTGCTCTTTGTTTTGGAGTTTGGCACATCAATGGAAAAGAGTTGACAGTAAATACACGGTGGTTGGTCAATTATAATTAATAACATTAAGATTATTTTTTTTATTTGATCAATGATATTAATTTTATTAGAGCTCAATGGCTATGAACAAAAATAATATACCCAACTTCAAAGAGGAAATGGTTGTTCTCAAGAGTTAGGCAGGCATCAGCTTTATTTATCCTTCCCTCATTAACAAAAAAGATTGTAGATTTGTAATAAACTATATTGAGTAGAAAAAAACATGATTAATAATAAGAAAGAAAACCTTATTCCTTTTGATTTAATTCTGCTGCTATAAATAGTCACCTCCTCACTCAACTTAGATTTTTTTTTTTTAATCATGTCACATCACATTTCATCCCACTGTCTCCTTGTCTCCCTTCACACAAGATAAAAACCCTTTTCTCTCTCTCTCTCTCTCTCTCTCTCTCTCTCTCTTGTTTCACTTGTGCAACACCAGAAAACCAGGATCATCCTCCCCTTTTAGACCAAACAACATCTCCACAGCTAGGGAGCTTTCTCTCTGCACTCAGAAGCATGTAATCCCCCTAAATTCTTTCTCTTTCACTCTCTCGCTTACTCTCTCTCTCTCGGAATCTTTTCACCTACCACCAGGGGGTGTGAGGAATCAAACCAGTGAGGCTTCCACCTTTCTCTCTTCTTCTTTTGATCTCCCTCACCTTCTCTTTTCTACTAACCTGTGATCTACTTAAATCTGTCAGGACCTCTGCTTGTTGAGTGTTCCAACCCTTCCTCGCTTCTGACAACAGATCAGCTGCAGCCCTAAAGGTAACCATTCCATACATAAACTGAACTCCATCTCTCTCTCTCTCTCTCTCTGTATATATATCCACCTGCCTTGCTCTTTCTCTCTCCTTCAAGCTTTGTCATGGCTTTGTAGAAACGTTCTCCGCTCCATCCAAAGTAATCAGCGTGACCATAAGACCATTCAAAGCTACTGATTTATCTTCCTTACAGATGCATGCTTCTTTGTCACTTTGACATCCTCATCATCATCATCGTCTTCTTCTAACCTTCTGTGTAGGCGCAAGAATAGTAGACAAGGTAACAGCAGCAAGCAAATCAAGGAGAGAGAGGTCGTTTGATCGGTCTTTGATGGACTTCGTACCTAACCCAGATAGCCCCCACTCCGACAACAGCGGCGGCCTTAACAGCAGCCCCCAGCAGGTTGCGTCCTCCTCCACCGCCACCTCCACAGGAGCGCCCTCCTCCTCCTCCTCCTCCTCATCACCGTCGTTGAGCCGCTACGAGTCACAGAAGCGCCGCGACTGGAACACCTTCGGGCAGTACCTCAAGAATCACCGACCCCCGCTGTCGCTCGCGCGGTGCAGCGGCGCCCATGTGCTCGAGTTCCTCCGCTACCTCGACCAATTCGGCAAGACCAAGGTGCACACCCAGATGTGTCCCTTCTTCGGCCACCCCAACCCCCCGGCTCCTTGCCCCTGCCCCCTCCGCCAAGCCTGGGGCAGCCTCGACGCCCTCATCGGCCGCCTTCGCGCCGCCTACGAAGAGAACGGAGGCAAGCCCGAGTCCAACCCGTTCGGCGCTCGCGCCGTCCGCCTCTACCTCCGTGAAGTCCGCGATACTCAGTCCAAAGCCCGCGGCGTCAGCTACGAGAAGAAGAAGCGCAAGAAGCCCCCGCAGCACCAGCAACACCCTCCGCCGCCACCTGCTGCGGCATAACACCGACCAGGAGCTTAGCAGATACGCCTCCGAGCCTTTCTCTCTTCCAATCTACAGATGAGCTCCAAATCCATATATGATGAGAGTATTAGCTATATCCGTGTGTTAGCCTTTTGTTCTCTTCAAGCCATTAGTATCAGTATCATCAGTTCATGTTGCTTTCTCTTTCCCTGTTCTGATTGAACCTTGGAACATCATATTGCTATATTTATGTCACTATTCCATGAAACATCCCCTCGCCATTACTTGCCTCAGTTTTGTGGAAAGAAGCGCGGTGTTATCATTAGTGTGGCTAACAATCCTAAGGCAAGGAGGCGAGTACTGTACTTGGAGTTTGGAGCTCGCTCGTTGCTTCGGTACTGTACTCGAGATCTCTGCTCTCTTCTCTCGGCCTGCACAACCGAGATCCATTTATCTACTAACAGTAAGCAACAAGGAAAAGGACGTCAGTACGACTTGCTCTGGTCTGGAGCTGAGTGATGAGAGCTATGAGCTGAGACTTAGATTCTTGTTGCAGATCAGAAGCTACTGCTCTTCCTGATCTGTCAATCTCACTCTCTCTCTCTCTCTCTCCCTCTATTTTTTTTCTCTTTATATAGATATCGAAGATGAAGTTGATTGACTTTGTTAGATAATGTTTTCATGCAATTCAGCATTTTGCTTCTCAGTAATTTGCCATGGACTCCTTAACTAAGTGGTGCACTCACAAGCAAATTAAGTTACCATTGGTGGTGTCTTGCAAATGTAACAAGGGACATGTAGACTTTGCTTGCTAGTTTTATGGATTCTAAGGTTACATACACTTACAGGGAAAATATTTTTCTTCTGAAACTACTGAATTATGTTTTTTTTTTCTCTAAATTTCTTATCACAGGATAGAAAAAATGTCTGTAGACATTTGATTTGATGATAGATTTTTGTTGTTGGTGTAAAAAAAAATAAGTTTCAAAGCATGCAAATATGAGAAATCATTGAGACATAGTGCACATATCCATATGATTATATATTACAACTATACTACAAGACAAAAGATGCACTATTCATTGAATCAAGGTAAGTGAAGTTAATAACAACATGTAAGCATATGGAGACAGGCATTTTTGGGAAGTGAATGGTGGATATGATTTATGATAAGACCAGTGGGTGATGGTTTTCCAAACTTCCAATGCATGTTCCTATGTATGATGATTGATGGTTTATTTTGCATGTTTATTTGGAGATTACTCCTCACTAATTAGTTTAACTGGAATAACCTTATCTCCCATGTAGGCATTAATGTGTTATATATATATATAGATCATAGCATTACAACACAATGCTACTTTGTCTCGCATATTCTCTGGCTAAACATAATCACTGTATGATATCAAGTTGCTCATAGACTCATGGGACAATCGAAAATATGTCTGCCAATAAAGTTAATTGCTTGAATATGATTCTCATTGAAATTTCTTATACAGTTAGTAAGTGTTGATTCACACTAGTGTGGTCTGCACCAGTCAAGAGTAGATTCACATAGGAATGTGATGATTTGTTTGGCATTCATATCCTACACCACAAACTATATCTGAGGCTACACCTCTTTTGCTTCTTGTACATGATGCAGCTTGCTGCTGTAAGAATAGGATGAATCTTATTTTGGTTCCTTTTTATTGGTTTCGTTATTGTTGATGCTACTATTATCATCGTAATTTTTTTGTTCTTTTTTACTTTTATCTCATCAATTTCTTCAAGTAAGAAGAAAATTGAAGTCTAATGAGATATTGATTATGCTTTTGTTCTACAAAAACTGATAAATGTGAAATCGATCAAATTGGAAGAGAAAGAAACTTGTTAATAGTAAAACATATCTGTTAAGGTAGAGGTGAAGCAGTGGATCAAAAATGCTACAAAGAAAATTAGCTAAAAGAAGTAGCATTATCAAGATTTACAACCTAATATTCATCAAGAGAGTTCATAGCATCATCTCAGTGAGCACAAATGGCAGTAGCTGCAACTAATAAGTTTCAAGGCTTATTTGACATCCCTTGTGTCAATATACAGAAGCATGTAAATAACTTGTTTTGGTTTCCGAAAACATAGTTGGTGTTTGTCATTTCAACTCATTGGATGATTGGGATCTTGTGATCAGTAGTTCTTAAATTAATCCAGTGTGCTCTGTGGAATTGATGCATCAGCAGTGGTTTAAGCAGAAAGATGTATATTTATTTGCTGTAGAATTGTTTCTGGTGATTGTGCCAAGGGATGCTGTGTTTGCTTGCTGATATCAGGATTTCATAACAGCATGAACTCAATAACCAAATTGCTCATCTTAAACATATCATGGCATGATTTCATAAACATCTTGACCTATACATACATACTTTCTTTCTTTTCTATAACTGTCACCAGAGTCTGTGATTGTGTTTGATTGATGCCATCAACCACAGATTTCTTCTTTAGTTGCATCTCCACATGTAATCCATTTGTTGCAGTCTCACAGAGTATGAGAGTATCAAATAGTCCAATGATTAAAGACTTGTTTTGCATGTTTTAACTCCTTGTGTGATTCAAAGCACTTTGGAAATTGTTATTGCAGGCACACTCACTATCTATCTAACCCCACAAGCTTATGCATTAACTTGTTTTCTTTCTTCCCAAATGTTTCACATGTCGATGCGATTGCAGTTATTGTCATTTGAGCTCTTTTATTGTCAAACTGAAGTTAGCTACCAATACACATATCTTGAAATTTATTGAACGTAATATATGACTCCAATTGTATGGAAATTGTATGTAGTCAGGTCATCTATTGGAAGTGTCTGACTCTCACATGATCAACAGTTTCAGATAGTCAAACGCAGATCATCAACAATGAATGTTTGATGAGATGATATCCAAAACATTAACAGGAATAGATTCTAAGAATAATTATGACTTTGTTTTTGGCTTCAGTCTCCATCATTATTGTTGTTTGTACAAAGTTGTGCTATAGTTATTTAGTGTAATGATGCTGATTGTGAATATTTTGTAAGGAGTTGTGCAGTTTGATTCACAAAGGCATTTGGAAGCATATCATAAAGCAGTATAAAGGCTTTGGATTCCTTCCTGAGAGAGAGAGAGAGAGAGAGAGAGATAATCTTATGGAAATTATAGTGTTGCATCCTTAATTAATTATGTGATTTATATAATACCCCAACTTCATATACTTTTTTTACTGCTGTTATAAACTTTACGATCGATTAAAATCCATGCCGATGATGATGTAATTCTATATTTGTTATAAATATCCCGTTATCGTCTTCGTTCTTTTTCATTCAACCTTAAGGTTAGTAGTATTATGAAATTAACATTTCAAAATATCAATTAACTATTATTTCAAATCAATCGGACACATGTAATCTATAAAGAAGAAAATATTTTTTAGAATATTCTTTATTAAAAAAAATACTTTAATTGGCTAATTTTATAGATGACACTCATGCCAAAGGAGTATCTCATCTCTTAACGATCTGATTGGTTCTTACAGGACAATATTCTTCCACCGAGTTCCATAATATTAATCGGATCCTAACACTACTAATAATAATGTTAAAATATTAAAAGGATAGCCTGAAAGATGTATATATCTCGTTTCCTACATAAATGATGTATTTCTTCTACGTATGTCCATGAGGAGTACAGTTGGGTGCGACAGCTACACGGGCGAGCAGACGAAAGGCAAACCCACACACGTGTGCGCTCGACCGTACGATTTGGCACTCGTGTGATTTGATGGGTGGGTGAGTGCACGAGAGTAGCCGCCCTGAGATGACTCGGCAATAGGGACCGGGACCCGCCAGTCCCAGCCAACCACGAGGGGCTTTGTACCCGATGTCGTGCCCAGTCACGGGCCACGAGGCGCGACCCATCACCGGCGCGGTGACACCAACGCCGTACGTGGCAATGGCATGCATCCCACGCGCGCATGTCCGCGTCTTGCGAATCCTGCAACGGTGTCATGTCGGAGACAGCGATGATGCATGGTGGCCGTGCGATCCTCCTCGTATCCACCCAAGCAGAGACGACAAGCTCGAGCTCTGCTAGTGATGGAAGGCCTGCTGATGCATCACAGTGCATTTTGCGTGCTACAGAAGGGTGTTCGTATGATATCTAAGATGAGGACTTGTGTTCCTAACCATGCAAGCGGAAAGTGCGTGCAGGAATCCATCGTCACGATGGGAGTTGTGTCCTCCATGTTGGGGTTTGACCCGTCCGTACGGTCAACCTTCTTCCCCCCGTCCCATTTCTCATGTTTGATGGGTAGAATAATAGTGCTGCAACGCTCATGGTATCGTGCATCAACTTGGCCTGCAAGCTGCAGAAGAGAGAGAGAGAGAGAGAGATGCTTTGGCATCATTGATTCCATGAACAACGAAGACAGCTGTGACTTGGGGGTACTTGTTGCTGGTGATGTGCACAGATCACAAAGGACAGTACCAGATTGACAAGGGAAGAGCAGAATAGGAAGGTAATGTAAGGAACAATGTGTCTCTTAAATGCTACCTTCAGAAATTGCAAGCATAGAAGAGAGCAATGATTTCTCTAACAACTTCTCATCATAACCTATAATGATTATACATACTCTTTACTTCATTTTATTTGATTCGGAATGATATGTCTGTGAAGTTTCGACTGTAGTTCGTTCTTTACCTGTTGATACCAGCAATCTGGGTCACAGTCTTGGGCCATCCTGATGAGACCAACCAATAGCCTAATCGATTCACACAAGAACAAGCATTCACATATCAAAAGAATAATCTTTTTGAGTGTGTATGGATGGTAAAATAAATAACCTGTTTACATCAAAGTTGTTGTGCAAGAACCAATAAGATCAGAAATAGACACATACACAGGGATGGCAAAACACTTGTGCAACCGGAGATGACAGTGTTTGTGACATCAATTTGAATTACCATAGATCATACTTGTTTATACTTGCACAACAAAGTCATAAAAGATATATATTACCGAGATTACATGAAACCAAGCTTCGCAGTCAATAAATATACTTATCCCTTATCGTAAAGTTCAACCCCAGGGGTGGGTCTTAGAGACCCCCCCCCCCCCCTGACTTAAAATCATGAACTGAAAGCTCTTCAGCTGTATCTGTGAGCACGGAGCTATCTGATCCCATGCAGCAGCATCTGAAACATCTTTAAGCAAAGCTCCTATGTCAGAGCTGAATACATTATAAGTGAGATACTCTCGTTTGCCCACACAAAACCTCCACACCAGACAGTCCCATTTAGAGACGATCAGCATTAATGTCACATTGGTGAGGAAAGATGGCATCTTTTACAAAATTGTCCTGAAAATTCCCAACCGAAAGAACCGTAGATACCTCCTCTAATCAACAAGATAATAGTGCTCCTTTAACCATGAGGAATTATTATACCATTCATCATGGATTCGTACTCTTCTCTGGCCAAGGAGTTTGCAAGATCAAAGACGCAATATAAAGATTTCGGCAGAGCCTTGCAAGCATCTCTGCAGAAAACAAAGCAAAAAAAAAAAAAAAAAAGTAAGTTAGTATAATCAAGTAAAACAATGTGTCAAGTTTTGTATTTGCACCCAACAGCCCGGATAGTGTTTCAGTATCAACAATTTACAACTACCATTAATTCCAATTCCAAGAATAATTTCCATCAGGCTGTGGTGCACAAAAAGAAAAAGGCACATTGCTAGTGGAATAACCAGTGGCAGCATCTTCACAGAAGGTTTTGTTTCAGAACAGCATAGCTTTTTTCTTTTCAGCACATATGAAGAAGGTCCTCTTGCAATTTGGAAGAGAGAGAGATGGCAAATTTGAACTTAATAACTGGGCCAAGACAATCAAGAGCTTCAAACAAATTCTGATATATTCAGGACGAAATCTCATCTCATTGCTTAACCAAAACACAATACCTCCCTGTTCTTCTAAGAATACATAACAGCAAAAGCAGCAGTGACAATGCAAAAACCATTATGGACGAGACAAAGTTACCATGGATCCATGGTGGTTAAAGATGAGATAAGTATTATGAAGAAGCGATAGAGTTATAGAGGAATCTTCTATATTTCTCTCAAGAATTTTTTTTATAATTTTAAAAATTCTATCTATTTCATAACCCTGGGTTTATATAGTCCTCAAAGATATATTACATTAATTATCTTCAAAATGAATCATTCTCCTTCAAAAGATTCTTTCAAGAATCAATAACCAATTTGATTTGTTCGACATTTAATTTATTTTTTCCTTTTGATGTAATGAATCTCCCTTTTGATGCAATGTAATGAATCTTTCTTTTGATGAAATCAATCTCTTTATGATACTTGAACAAGTTAAATTCCAACATTTTCCCCCCTTAAACTTGTTCAATCTAACATGTCAAGTTTCTTTCGAAATTATTGAATATATACATCTTTGACATCCATTTGTAATATTTTTCATTTCATTTGAGCTGCTAGAGAGATAAGTAATCTTACTGTCTCCAGTCGAGCAATTGATGCAAATATTTCTTTATAGTTAATCCCATATTATTGTTTGTATCCCTTTGCAACTAATTGAGCATTGTATTTCTCCACCTCTCCTTTTGTATTTCCTTTTGTTTCGTAGATCCACTTAACATAGATAACTTGATGGTCTTCTGGAAATATAGTAAGCTCTCATGTATCATTTTTGTTAATGACATGAATCTCTTCATTCGTAGCTTGTCGTCATTTTTCTTCTTTACAAGCTTCTTCGAAGGTTAATGGATCATAACCTTCTATATTGTTAGTATCAATCCTTTGAGTCACATCATATAACTCATGAATCAATCATGTCCTTCTTATAATTAGACTTCTTGAATTATGTGACCTAGCTGATCTAGGTGATGATTCCGGTAAAGTCACTTTGGTGCTTGCTTGTATTATATCATCCTATTCTAAAGTTATAGCTTTCTTATGTTGCTCATCACTTTTTCAGTTCCAAATCTGTTGTTCATCAAACTCAACATCTCTTGATATCACAACTTTATTTGTGATAGGATTGTAAAATTTATAACCATTGGAATTCTCAGAATAACCTAGCAAAATGTATTTATGACTTTTATCCTCTAATTTTATTCTCTTTTCTTTTGGTATCTTCACAAATGCAATACTTCCAAAAATTCTCAAATGATCAACTTTTGGTTTTTGTAAGCTTCATGCTTTTTCTAGTGTAACATTACCAATCCGTGTTATCAGAAACCTATTAAGCAAATAAACTGCACAAGCAATAGCATCTCCCCAAAATTCTTTAAGAATTTTTCTTTCCTTTAACATACATCAGACCATATAAAGGATAATCCTATTTTTTCTTTCTGAGACACCATTTTGTTGAGGTGTATATGACACGGTGAATTGATGTAGAATTTTATTATTTCTACAAAAACTTTCAAATTCATTTGATATATATTCACCACCCCTATCTGTTCTTAAATATTTAATATTACAATAAATTTTTTTTTCAACCAAATCCTTAAATTCTTTTAATTTGCTTAAACCTTCTTTCTTTTCTTCTAACATATAACATAAGTTTTGCTACTATGATCATCAGTAAAGGTAAGAAAATACCTGCTTCCTCCAAGTGATACTGGATTGATAGGGCCACAAACATCTGAGTACACAAGATCAAGTCGATGCCATGCTCTTTTTGTTCTTCTTATTGAATCTTGGATTTTGATGATGAAATCAATTATAAATTATTTGATCTAATCTATATGTTAAGAAAAGTATGCAGAATTAACTACGATAGCAGTAAGTGTTGAATCTCGTATTTTGATGATGAAATCACTTGATATGTGTTTATGTTTTAATCTGCATTTTGAGTGACGCAGGATGCTCCGATCAGGATGAGACAATTAAAGCATGAAATTCATGTTATGCCGGAGGAACATGTCAGAAGATTGGACGTTGGGTCGGAGGATCAGTCGACGTATCGACAAAAGGCTTCGGGCCATGGACTTGGGCATCGAGCCAAGAAGAGAGGGTATTGCACCAAGGATATTGGAGTTGCAGAGTCAACTGGCCGATTGGCCAATAGGTCGCAGAGTAGGACAATGCGCTAAAGAATCGAACGAAGCGTCGAGGGACCAATGACATGCCGGACAACTTGGTTAATTGCTTAGGATTAATTATCTCGATCGAAGTTTTGTTTGAAGTGTGCAGGATTAATTACGATGGAAGAAAGATATACAACAGGAGTTACACCAGAGTCAAGACTATGATCACGTTGAGAGTTCGAGAGCTCGACGGAAGTCCGGACGGTCGTCGGAGGTTCTGCAGGAACAAATCCGAGAAGTCCAGGAGCTTGCCAAAAGAAGCTCATCGGAACTCACAAAGTGGATTGTCGCAAGTCCAGGAGTTTACCGAAAGTTCGCAGGAGCATCATCGAGGGTTCATCGGATGATCGACCGAAGTTCGTCGGAAGCTCGCCGGAAGAAGCGATTGATGCATCGGAGCAAGTTGCAGTAAATGTCTTAGGAAACATCGTAGTTAGCACAATGATTAAGTTAGAAATGCGAGGTGATCCCATTAACTTAATCTTGGGGCAATTAGGCCCTTGAAAAACCTAAATTGTGCCGAATGGATCAACCCATTCGGACCCTGATTTCTGCAAGATCCCGAAATTTCAGGAATTGACAGTTTTGAGCTCGGAATTCAAACTGGGTTAGGGCCCATAAATACCCCAGCCTTTCAGCACTAAAAGGGCACCCAAAAAAACCACCGAAATTTTGATTTTACTTTATGATTTTTAGAGCTCAAAAGTGTTGTATGAGTTGAAAGTTCTTCTTCCTCTTTTCTTTAAAGTTCTAATCTGTTAAGAGAGGAAAGAAAATTCTGTAAGTGTTGTCTCCTGAGCCCGTCAAAAGGAGTGAAACTGTAAAAGGGTGGTTGGCCTTTGCCTATTGAAGGAAGGCCTCTAGTGGACGTCGGTGACCTCATTGGTGGAGGAAGCCAGAAGTGGATGTAGGTCAAGATTGACCGAACCACTCTAAATCTCAGTTTGCATTTACTTTGAGCATCTTATCTTTACTGCAAACCTTCTCAAAAGCTTACTGCCTTCTGCGCATATACGATCGTGTTTCAAGCTCTGCATTTTCCGAATCAGCGTTTAGACATAAATCATTTTTATCGTACGAATATCATATTTCAGTTTGCGTTTACGTTCTGATTTCTATCATAACTGCAAACTGCCTTTATATCTTTGCTTTAACTGCATCTCACTTAATTAATAAAGTGATTTACGAATCGGCTTTCTTACCGAAATCGCTTTTATCATACTAATGCAGTTTTCAATCGTCGAAGGTTTTCCACTGCATTAATTCACCCCCCCCCCCCCTCTTAGTACTCTTGATCCTAACAGTAAGACATAAAGCAGGGTTTATGCTAGAGTCAAGATCGAGTTCTCATTGGGAGTTCGAGAGTTCGTCGGAAGTCTCGATGTTCATCAAAAATTCTACCGGAACCAACCGAGAAGTCCAGGAGCTTGCTAAAGAAGCTCATCAGAAGTTGCCAAGAAGATCTCATAAAGTCCAGGAGCTTGTCGGGAGTCCACCGAAACATTGTCGCAAGTTCGTCGGATGTTCGTCGGAAGCTCGTCGGAAGAGAAATTGACGTACCGGAACAAGAAGCACTATAATCATGTCTTAGTTATCATAGTTAAAGCGTAAATTAAGTTAGGATTGAGAGGTAATCCCACTAACTTAATTATGAGCCAATTGGGCCCTTAATAGGGCTGAATTGGGTCGAATTGAGCAGCCAATTCAGCCCCTGAAAACATGGCCAGCAGTGGCACCACTTGGAAAGCAGTGCACCAGGCTTTTTGGGCGGTGGTACTGCCGGTAGCAAAATATGCCAACGGTGGTACTGCCTCTGTCAGGTGGTGGTATCGCCTAGTGTCAGATCAGTGATGGTAGTATCGCCTAGAAATGACGGTGGTACCGCTAATACCCCGAAATCTAGGGATGTGATACTTTTTGGCTCCAATTTTGAAGCCATTGGAGCCAATAAAAACCTTACCCTTTTCTACATAATAGGGCATGAAAGTATTGGCTTATCTTGAATTCTTGAGTCTTAAAAATATTGTAAAAGTCAAAAAGAGTTCTCCTCCTTCATCTCTTAGCCTTGTAACCATCCAAGAAAGATGAGTGAGACTTATAAGGGTTATCTCCTAAACCCGGGAAAAGGAGAAAGCACTGTAAAGAGGTGTTCATTCTTCACCTATTGAAGGAAGGCCTTTAGTGGATGTGGATGACCTCGTCGCAGGAATTCGAAAGTGGATGTAGGTCATATTGACTGAACCACTCTAAATTCTGGTTTGCTTTTTATTTATGCAATTTACATTCCTGCAAACCTCCTTGATCTTCTCTTACACTTTTACGAAAGCTTTCAAGTTTAACTTCTCTCCAAAATAGATTGAATTGAAACCATTTTTGTCGGAATCGGTTTTAATCGAAATGAACATTTTTCTGAAATCGCGAAAGTTTTTTGCTGCACTAATTCACCTCCCCTTTTAGTGTCGCTCTTGATCCTAACAGTTGGTATTAGAGCAAGGTTCACTCTTATTTGGTTTTAAACCTAAGAGAGATGGCATTTGCTAGCAAACAAGAGAGTTATTCAATTACACATCCGCCCATGTTCAATGGGACGAATTACACATATTGGAAGACTAGAATGAGGATCATCCTAATTTCAATGGATTTTGAACTATGGAATATTGTATAAAATGGATTTCAAAAGTCTTCTCTACTAATGAATGATTGGAATGAGTTGGAGAAGAAGACTTTTGTTTTAAATGCAAAGGCTATGAATGCCTTATTTTGTGCCTTAGATAAAAACGAGTTTAATCGTGTGTCCATTTGTGAACCGACATTTGATATTTGACACATACTCGAAGTGACTCATGAAAGCACTAATAGAGTGAAGGGATTAAAAATCAATCTTTTAGTGTATACTTATGAGTTGTTTCGAATGAAACCGAGTAAGACCATTGGAGACATGTACACCCGATTTACGGATGCCATCAATGGTCTAAAAGGACTTAGTAAAAAAATTTTCATATTTTGAGCTTGTTAATAAAATTTTAAGATCTCTTCCAAAGAATTGGGACCCTAAAGTCACGACCATTCAAGAGGCCAAAGATTTAAATAAATTTCCTCTTGAAGAACTAATCGGGTCACTAATGACCTATGAGATGACTTGTAATGCTTATGAAGAGCTAAAGAACAACCTTCCAAAGAACAGGAAGGATATGACTATAAGAACTCAAGAAGACTACTTGAAAGAAAATTTAAGTGACGAGGACTTTGATGAAGACTTGACACTATTAACAAAAAGTTTCAAAAAATTTATAAAAATAATTTAAAAATAATACTAAAAATAAAATTGAACCTAAGAAAGAACAAGTGATATGTTATAAATGCAAGAAATCAGGATATTACAAGAGTGAATGTCCCCAAGTAAAGAAGAGAACCAAAGAAGAATGCTCTTAAAGCAACATGGGACGACTCAAGTTTATCCAAAGAAGAGGAGCCAACCAACACCAAGCAATTTGCTCACTATACACTAATGACCATTGGAGATGAGGTAATAAGTTCATTTGATACAAATTTATCGTTTGATGAACTTTTAAATGCTTTTTATGATTTATTTGATGAATGTAAATCAATTAGTAAAAAATATAAATTATTAAAAAAGGAGCATGATTCTCTTGTTAGTGATTATAATAGATTAAAAGTTGAGCACAATGATAGTTTAGCTTCATGTACGAAATGTGATGAACTAGAAATACTTCAAAAGGAAAACTTGCTATTTAAGAAAATCTTAGAAAAGTTTGAGATTGGTAGCAAATCCTTAAACATGATCCTTGCCAACAAGGGTCACATTTATAGAAAAGGCGGAATCGGATTTGTGAGTAGCTCTCACCAAAATCCAACCACCTTTATTAAAGGTCATACTTTGCATGTTTCACCCCGAAACAAATGCAACTTATGTTACAAATTTGAGCATGTAGCTTATCATTGTCCATATAAGAAATGTAGTCTACACAAATTGATTTGGGTTCCTAAAAGAACCTCAAATGACTCAATGCAACATGATAAGCTATGTAGATCGATTTTTGAGGCACCCAAGGTCAAATGAGTACCTAAAAATCATCTTTTTCTGTAGAAACGTTTACCATCATAAGCTAGAAGCAAGAGATGATACCTTGATAGTGGATGCTCAAGGCCAGAGATCCAAAATAACTCATAAAGCTCTCTAGCCAAAAAAAAAAAAAAAACACAGAAAAGATCATTAGAATTAAAATAAGATCATGTTTAATGACTTGATGAGGTAATCATTATTTGAAATCTTAAGTGATAAATACTTGATTATGAGCTCTCAATATTTGAAACTTAAGAATTTTTATGCATGAATTCCTTTCTCACAGTTTCCGGATTTTTAGATATCTTGACAATTGAAAAATAAGTCTTCATTTGCTACTATCTCTCGTTACAAGAAGAGAATTAGGGATGTTGAACTATCCGAATGCATGAATTTGTTAATTTTTATTTTTGGACTTTGTTGATCACTCGAATCATGATCTTATAGTGTGCGCAATGAGCCATATGCATTTTTCCATACGAGTTTTTATGTTGCTTACGTACAAATTTTATATGATGAATTATAAACTTATGATATGCATTTTTTTTAATATGAGTTCTATATAATGTTTGAGTATGGTATGCATTTTATATGGTGAATCATGAACGTACAATCTTCAATATGAATCTTCTTATCTTTATATGATGTGAATCTTTACATGATAAACTTATGATGATGTAAATAAGGTTGTGTGCCTCAATAAAAATTTTGCAAGTTAGAATCACCCCATGACAACACCACACAACAATGTGAGCAATGCTCATTGCCTGTAGGTGGTGGCACTGCCCAGCTGGCGGTAGCACCGCCCAACTAGCGGTGCCACCGCCCGCAACCTGCCCCTTATAAACCCCAAGCCCTCCTACATCCTTTCCTCACACCTCTAAACACCTCTCCACCCCTCATTCTCCTTGATCCTCCTCTAGAAACTCAAGGAAACCCTCATCTCATACCAAATCAAGGATCAATCTCTGACATTCTTTTGAAAATCACTAGAAGAAAAAATTACTAAGGTAATCTCTACCCAAAATTGATTCTCCTTTGTATAACTTATTCTTGCTCCTTATTTACTTTCATAATTGTAGTCTCAATGAGTTCTAGAAGATCCTCTAGGGATAAAGGGAAGAGGAGATTACATGAAAATTATAATTCCCTACTTTTCGATTCTCATCAACATGCCCTTAAATTTTCATCCATAGAGACTATACATGTTCATAAGGGTAAATATGCTGATTTAGATAAATTAAGTAATTTGAAACATATTCAATGGTTTGTTAATATAGACATTCTCCTAATCCTTCAAATAAGTGAACCTATCTACTCTAGACTTGTTAAGCTATTTTACAACAATTTACATGTAGATGAAAACGAAACAATATATACCTATCTCTTAAGACATCATATACATATTACGGATAGCATAATTTGCAACATCATAGGAATTGCGGTAAAAGAAAGAGGGTGTTATTTTAGAGGACAATGAGATGAAGAATCAGTTGGAACTACTTACACTGATGCCTTAAGAATAATTTTTTGTAATTCTAACCTAACTATTCTTCCAAAAAGCTACCAACATTTGTTACCTTTAAGCACCAAAATACTTTATTACATCCTAATAAGTATTATTCTCCCAAAACAATATCATCATGATGAATTAAGCCAAATGGAATTAGGCACCATGTATTGGATTATGAAGGGATATAACAATTGTTTTGGTTACCTAATCCAACAGAACATGATTGAATTATCAAAAAAGGACATGATGCTTTCATATGGTGGCCTAATCACAAGACTACTCTATGCCTATGACATTGCTTTCCCACCTGAAGAAGAAGTGATAAAACTAGATAGATTTAGTATCATAAATATAAACCTACTTGGACGGTTGAGATGCACATTCAGAAATGGTATATGGGTTAGACTATCTAGAATGACTGATCCCATCCAACCAGAACCAGAACTAGAAACACTAATTTTTAGGGGTAATCAATCTCCTCAAACTGGTCCCTTTGAGGTATCACCTCTAGTAGAGCAAGTACCTCCCTCATCTATTAATGACATAAGGACTCGATTTGAACAATGTCACTATCAAATTTTAACTGAGTTGTAGCAGATTCATCAACAACTTAATACCTTATTCAGATATTTTGACTTGCCACCACCTGAATAAGCTGTGTATGTCTTTTTGCTGATAACAAAAGGGAGAGAAGTGGATGAAATCCCTATTAGGATCGGAGCGGCACTAAGAGGGGGAGGGTGAATTAGTGCAGCGGATTAAAACTTCGGTTTTGGAAAAATCTTTTGTACGATAAAAAATCGAACTCGGAAGTGGTTAACTTGAAAGCGTGTTCGTAAAGGTGTGCAGCAAAAGTAATGAGCAAGTAAAGCACGTATGAAGGTTTGCAGTAAGGTAAATAGCAATAAGTAAATGCAAACCAGAGAACACACCAATTTAAAGTGGTTCGGTCAAAATGACCTACATCCACTTGCGAAGCCTTCTTCGAAGAGGCTCCCAACTTCCACTAGCAAATCACTTTGAAGGGGAATGACAAATACCCCTCTTACAATCTTTTACAAGTGGTTCACACTTACAAATTTTCAAAGAGAAAGAGGGAGGTGAACACTCAAGCTATTGAAAACAAAAACTTGCTAAAGGCTTTGCTAAGACTTTTATCTCAATCTCTTGCTTCTTAAAGGTTGTAATCTCAATTGAGAATTGAGGGGTATTTATAGGCCCCAAGAGGATTCAAATTTGGACTCCAAATTTTGAATTCTCTTGGGTTCTCGAGGCTGGCAGTGCCACCGCCTATCACCGCCCGACCTCTCGGGTTCTGGGCGGTGCCACCGCCTACACTATTTCAGCTCACTAGTTGGGCTTCAAACTTGGCCCAAACTAGTCCGAACTCGGGCCCAATTAGCCCATACTTGGGTTAGAAGATTAATACTTAATTCTAACCCTAATTAATATGCTAACTATGAATTTAAAGATATTTCCTAAGCTATTACAAAGTCCACAAGTCAAGACTTTTTCCAGTGAGCTTCCGGCGAACTTCCGGTGGTCTTCCGACGAACTCTCGGAAACCATTCTGCGGACTCCCGGCAAGCTCCTAGACTTTACGATTTGATCTTGGTGAGTTCCAATGAGCTTCTTTGGCAAGCTCCGATCTTTCTCGGCGAGCTCCGCGAACTTCCAACGAACCTTCCGACGAGCTTCCAAAAAACCCTTCGGTAAGCTCCCTACTCATTCTCGGCTAGTTCCGACAACATTCCCGACGAACCTTTGGACTTCCGTCGAACTCTCGAACTCATAACAAATCCTTCGCGCTTGACTCCGACACTTTGTTTCGCTTTATGTCTTCATCGTTATCATAGTTAATCATGCACACACAAGGTAAAACTCTACTCCGATCTAGACAATTATTACAATGCGAATTGACATTCTGTTGCTCGACACGTCATTGGTTGGCGCTTCGCCCGATTCTTCAGCGCATCGTCCTCTCTTGTGGCTTGTTGCCCAATCGATGGTTGACCTCCGCAACCCCAATATCCTTGGCATAATTCCGCTCTTAGCCTGATGCCCGACGTCCGAAGCCTTCTGCCATCCAATATCCCAACGTGATCTACTCCGGCGTAACGTCAATTCCTCCTGCGTTAACTGTCTAATCCTGATCGAGTAGACCTGCATCACTTAAAACGTAGATTAAATCATAAATACATATCAAGTGATTTCATCATCAAAATACGAGATTCAACAATCCCTCTCCTTTATTCTGCCTACTTTGATGTTGTAATCCTATGTTGTTTACCTTGATGTTGTAAACATAAAATGTTATTTACTTTGATGTTGAAATCATGTGCTTTGATGCGGAAAATTGTTTACTTTGATGTTGTAAACTTAAAATGATGTTTACTTTCATGTTAGAATTCTGTGCTTTGATGTTGAAAATTGTTTACCTTGATGTTGTAAACTTAAAATGTTGTTTACTTTGATGTTGGAATTCTGTGCTTTGATGCTAAAAGTTTCTATGATGTTGTGATCTCTTTAAATGATGAGTATATTATCATACAATGACGTAATATCGTGTTTACTTTGATACTGAAAATTTCTATGATGTTGTGATCTATTTAAATAATGAGCATGTTATCATACAATGATGCAATATTGTGTTTACTTTGATGTTGAAAATTTCTATGATGATCTCTATTGAATATTGAGAAGTTTTAATCATACATAATGCAATATCGGATTCTTAACTTTTGAGTGCTACAAGCACTAATGATATTACCTCTTGTAAGTAGTGATGAAAGGCTATGACGAAATATTTTATAAATGCATGAAGTGTTTATACATTTAAATATCTTGATGTTTAAAACATGGAAGTCATTGACAAATGTATTTATCACGGATTTCACTCTTATGAATTTTTAATGAGAAATGAATTTGATATAATGCTCTTCTCACTATGAAGTTTTATTCGTGAATTTCTCCTTCATGTGATACTCCTCTCCCATGAATTCTTCTCATGAAAATTGAAGGAATTTCAATGGATATCTTAATCCTTGAAAGATGAATTTTCGTGTATGATAATTATTTACAATATTGAGGATTTGATTTCATATGGATATCTCGATCCTTTTCATGAATCTATTCTCTTTGTCAAAACGAAAGCATGTTTTAATGAAAACTTATTCATCATTTTTAACTTGATTCAAATCATTTCACAAATTTAGTTCTTAATGGATTCTCTCCTTACCTTCTTTCCTCTTCTTCATGCAAAATGTGATGACAAAGGGGGAGAAGTTGTTGAAATCTATCGCTTTAATATTGATAACATTTAATGATGAGAACTTTTGAGTATGAAACTTACTTGGTTTTTTTTACCACACTTGTTTTGTTGAATTGTTCTCCTTTTTATTGATGACAAAGGGGGAGAAATAATACCAAAATATGGTAAATTGATA
The DNA here is from genome assembly GCF_036884655.1 of Musa acuminata AAA Group. Lineage (NCBI taxonomy): Eukaryota > Viridiplantae > Streptophyta > Magnoliopsida > Zingiberales > Musaceae > Musa > Musa acuminata. Next base: position 35,757,002 of record NC_088353.1, read on the forward strand.
ACAAATGTATGCAATGTATTTCATCATATATACTTGAAATGTTTGCTTGATAAATTTCTTTCATTATGATAAGATATCTAGAGCTTAACTTGTTATTTTAAAATTGATATCTTACCATAGAATGATGAATTATTATTTTTGTCATCTTTCATATTTGAAATATAATACTTGAAAATGAATGTCATGCTTTGACATCATTTTGAGAAATACTTGACATCGTATTTTTTGAGAATGTTAGATCATGATAGGAATTATGATATGCATGTTGATAAGTTTAATGAACTTATCTTATCATTTTATTTCTTGAATTCAAAGGTCTTGAATTCAATAATATATTTTCTCAAGTATGGCATATAGATAGGGGGAGTTAAGATTAACTCCATCATGAATTGAATGTCATCATAAAAAAGGTGGAGATTGTTGAATCTTGGATTTTGATGATGAAGTCAATTGTAAATTATTTGATCTAATCTATATGTTGAGAAAAGTGTGCATGATTAACTATGATAGCAGTAATACATAAAGCAGGGTTTGTGTCGGAGTCAAGATCGAGATCTCATTGGGAGTTCGAGAGTTCGTCGGAAGTCCAGACGTTTGTCGGAAGTTTTGCCGAAACCAACCGAGAAGTCCAGGAGCTTGCCAAAGAAGCTCATTGGAAATCGCCAAGAAGATTGTAGTAAAGTCTAGGAGCTTGCTGGGAGTCCGTCGGAACATTACCGAGAGTTCGTCGGATGTTCGCCGGAAGTATACCGGAAGCTCGCTGGAAGAGCAATTGACGCACCGGAATAAGAAGCATTGTAATCATGTCTTAGTTATCAGAGTTAGAGCATAAATTAAGTTAGGATTGAGAGATAATCCTACTAACTTAATTAGGGGCCAATTGGGCCCTTAATAGGGCTTAATTAGGCTGAATTGAGCAGCCAATTTAGCCCCTAAAGACATGGCCGGTGGTGGCACCGCTTGGAAAGTAGTGCACTAGGTTTTCTGGGTGGTGGTACCTATTGGGAAAATCTTTAGGGGCGACATCACATGCGCAGCGAAAGAACAAGAAAACAAAATCCCTGATTCCCAAAGAGATGTTTGTCGTCGTGCGAAGATTGGTGCGCAAAATTCGCGAAACTGAAAAAACTACGTATAGAATAGATTGTGTTACCTAGGGAGATCGTATATCCCTATTTTCTTGCAGATCCTTAGGAGAGGGTGAAGGAGGTCAAGCGTCCTCCTCTCTAACGGTGATCTACACAGTAGGGCTGCAACGACACTCCTCAAAACTCTAGGCCTGCTCTGAGGTGGAGAAGGAAAAGAGAATAAGAGGGGCAAGCAAAGGCTCTAGCCTATGAGGCTCTGAATCCCTCCTATTTATAGAGGTCCCCTGTCAAACCCTAATGGATCCTCGCCTATTGGGTATTGGATCTGCATCCAATAACCCAAGCCTTTTAGATTAGTGGATCTCTATCCAATAATCTCTCATGGGCTCTTATTGGATCTCGTTCATGGGATCCAATAATTCAGGGGCTTATTGGATATCCAATAAGACAAGAGCTCCGTCGGATATCTTATATCCGAACCTCTACTCATCGCAATGCCTACCATATGTGTGTGACCCTCTAGGCCCAATATCGAGCTGGCCGTGAGTCATACCTGCCAGAACTCTTTCTAACTCAGTGAATTATTATCTTTGTAATAATTCACTTGACTCATCGACTACGGACGTATTAGGCCACTACGCCGTACTCCCTAGACGATACAGGGGAATCCAATATATTAGACTTGTCTGTCCTCGGTTAACGTGTACCTATAGTCCCTCATCCATCTAATATCCCAGAGACCGTATATCGAGCATGGTGCTGTCAGACCCATATGGTTTCTACTTGAGTCTCGCTCTAATCAGATTCTCCCGGAGAACTATTTCTCTCTCAACCCGAATGACCTTGGTCAGGGATTTGTCTGAGCAAGAACACATGAGATATTCCTCTCATGACGTCGAGAGTGGATGATCATCTATTGGCACTCAATAGCCCTTGTATGGTCGACTACCACTCCCAATGACCAGTTGTACTAGATCTGGGATAGCCAAATCTATAAGTCTGGTATCAAAGAGTGAAGCACTCATACAAGACATCCTTAGTGTCTCAAGTCTAAGGACCAGATATACTACTAGGACTACGGAATCACTGTCTGATAATAAGGCATCATCAACCATCCAGCATTCCGTAAGCGGATCAATTAGTGAACTCATTCTCCAATGAGCACCTATACTGTATCCTTAGTGTCCCTATACGAGCAGCTATGAGACCAGCTGCATCCATTATATGGACGGGTATACAACACACCAGTTTGTCCGGTTATCACGATGTCCCTCTCAAGTAACCTATGACCGGGATTATTTAAGATATGTGTTTAAAGGTGAATCGATCTTATTTTCGCGATCTCATCACGATCCGATTCCCATTGCACAAATCCAAGGACATTATAATATATATATATGCATATATACAATAGTTATAAAGTGATATATATACCAAAATATAATAAGTAAAAAGATTCTGTATCAAGTTACACGTGCCATCACTCACATGATTGGCTTGCTGGGCACTTATGACTAACAATGTCCCACTTGACCTAAAGCCAATCACCTATGTGTCTGATCTCCATCAGACCCCTGTGATGCTTAAAGACAAGATGAGACAATGGCTTTGTCAGTGGATCTACAATGTTATCTTCGGATGGAACTCTTTCCACTACTACATCTCCTCGAGTTACGATCTCTTTGATAAGGTGGAATCTCCTTAGAACATGCTTATATTTCTGATAAGACCTAGGTTCCTTCGCTTGAGCAATCGCCCCATTGTTGTCGCAATATAAGGAGATCAGCTCCTTGCTACTTGGCACGACTCCCAAATCTGTAATGAACTTCTTCAACCAAACTCCCTCCTTTGCTGCATCTGATGCAGCAATGTACTCCGCCTCTGTGGTTGAGTCAGCAGTAGTATCTTACTTGGGACTCTTCCAGCACACTACTCCTCCATTCAAGGTGTATACGTACCCCGAATTTGACTTGCTATCATCGACATTAGATTGAAAACTTGAGTCTGTGTAGCCTTCAACCTTAAGGCTACTACCTCCATATACTAATAAAAGATCCTTAGTCCTTCTCAAGTAATTAAGGATACACTTTACTGCTTTCCAGTGCTCCAAGCTTGGATACGCCTGATACCTGCTCGTGACACTCAGAGCATGTGCTATATCAGGCCTAGTACATAGCATGACATATATGATAGACCCTATTACTGAGGCATAAGGTATCATATCCATGTTTACCCTTTCTTCTAGAGTCTTTAGGGACATACCCGTAGAAAGCGATATCCCATATCTCATCGGTATGAGACCTCTCTTGGAATTTTTCATGCCAAACCTTTTGACAATGGTTTCTATGTACCTGGACTGGGACAAGCCAAGCATCCTCTTAGATCTATCTCTATAGATTCTAATCCCAAAGATATAGGATGCTTCCCTTAAGTCCTTCATGGAGAAGTATCTAGATAACCAAGCCTTTACTGTGGATAACATTCCTACATCATTCCCAATGATCAGGATGTCATCCACATATAACACCAAAAAGGTGATAGTGCTCTCACTTACCTTCCTATACACACAAGGCTCATCTTCATTCTTAACGAAGTCATAAGATCTGATTGCCTCATCAAATCTTATGTTCCAACTTCGGAAAGCTTGCTTTAGTCCATAAATAGATATAAGCAACCTACATACCTTATCTAGGTAGTTCTCAGACACGAATCCCTCAGGTTGCATCATATACACCTCCTCCTCGAGGTTCCCATTAAGGAATACGATTTTCACATCCATCTACTAGATCTCATAATCATAGTGTGCTGCAATAACTAATAGAATTCTGATGGATTTTATCATTGCTACAGGTGAGAAGGATTCATCGTAATAAACACTTTGCCTTTGACGATACCCCTTAGCCACTAGCCTTATTTTATAGGTCTCTACCTTTCCATCTACTTCGATCTTTTTCTTAAAGATCCACTTGCAACCGATGGGTACAATACCTTCGGGCGCATCAACTAGGTTCCAAACCTTGTTGGAGTACATAGAATCCATCTCAGAATTCATGGCTTCTTGCCACTTCCCGAAGTCTATACTCATAATAGCCTCCTCGTAGGTCTGCAGATCAATATCCTCAACATCCTCTCCTTTAATATGTCCTACATATCTCTTAGGAGGATGAGATACTCTATCAGACCTATGTAAAGTTGAAACTTGTGTATTAGGTACCTGAACAGACTCGGGCTGTAGAGTGGTGCTTGAGCTTGGTTCTCCAACCTCGCTCAACTCTATCATTCTCTCACTATCTCCGCTAAGAATGTGTTCCTTCTCAAGAAACACTGCTCTCTTAGCTACAAAGACCTTTTGGTCCTTGGGGTGATAGAAATAATACCCACAAGTTTCCTTGGGGTATCCCATAAATTTGCATCGCTCTGTCCTTGATTCTAACTTATCGGGGTTGTATCTTTTAACGTGGGTAGGACAGCCCCAAATCTTAACAACCTTAAGATCATGCTTCTTCCATTTCCATATCTCATATGGTGTAGACACTACCGACTTAGTTGAAACTCTGTTTAGAAGGTAAGCTGCGGTCTCTAGGACATATCCCTAGAATAAGATGGGTATGTCAGCGAAACTCATCATGGACCGTACCATATCTAACAGCATACGATTCCTCCTTCTAGAGACACCATTGAGCTGAGGTATATAAGGAGGTGTCCATTGGGATAATATCCCATGGTCCTTGAGGAACTGAGTAAACTCTGTACTTAAGTACTCATCTCCTCGATCTGATCGAAGAGTTTTGATACTCTTTCCAGTCTGGTCCTCCACCTCATTCTTATTATACTCTCTGAATTTCTCAAAAGCCTCGGACTTATACTTCATTAAGTACAATATCCATACCTTGAGAAATTATCAGTAAAGGTAATGAAGTAGGAGTAACCACTAATGGCATGAGTTGACATGGGTCCACATACATCAGAGTTCCAACAGCTCAGTGGCTCTCTCTCCAGTTTCACTAAATGGAGAGTTGGTCAGTTTTCCACGAAGGCAAGGCTCAGAAGTTGCATATGACACATAGTCGAATGGATCTAAATATCCATCATTTAACAACTTTTGAATCCTTCTTTCATTGATGTGACCTAGCCTACAATGCCACATGTATACATTGTTCATCTCATCTCATTTTCTCTTGGACACATTTACATTCATGATATGTACCTGAAGCTTCACCAAGCTTTTGTTTCGCCCTTTCTGCAATGTACTCTTTGCAATTCTTCTTCCATTACCCATCTTTACCATAGTGGAAGCACTGACCTTTGTCCTTTGCTAGGTTTTTCTTAGCAACCTTTACTTTACCTAGTCTGCCCTTGCACTTTCCCTTCTTAAGGGACCTTTCTGCTTTCCTTTTCTTTATGGTCTTACCAGCGTAGAGAACTGGCTTCTCTTTCTTAATAGTACTCTCTACCTCCCTCAACATATTGAGGAGCTCTGAGAGAGTCACCTTAAGCTTGTTCATATTAAAATTTATTATGAACTGTGAAAAGGAATCTGGTAGGGACTGAAGCACAATGTCCATACACAAGTTATCCTTTAGGACCATTCCTAGACCTGTGAGTTTCTCTATCCACTCAATCATCTTTAGGACATGGTTCTGAACTAGTGTCCCCTCAGTCATCCTAGCACGGAAGAGGCTCTTGGATATCTCATATCGCTGAGTCCTTCCCTGTTCCTCAAACAATTTGCGGACATGTAGGAGAATGGATCTGGCATCCATATTTTCATGTTGTCTCTGTAACTCAGGAGTCATAGAGCCCAACATATAGCACTGAGCAAGAGTGGAGTCATCAATGTACTTCACGTAGTGAGTGATCTCATCCTCGCCTGCCCCTTCTTCGGGCGTAGGCATCACTGTATCAAGGATGTACACGATTTTCTCCGTCGTGAGAATAATTCTCAAGTTATGGAGCCAATCCGTATAATTTGGACCAGTGAGGCGGTTGACATCAAGTATGCCACGTAAGGGATTTGAAAGCGACATTTTCTGAAAATAAAGATGTAGCAGAAATGAATAACGTGCATATTTTGCAAGAAATAAACTATCAAGATATGGACTTCTATCTTAATATACTCCCACTATTTTACTAACAAGTCACGTGACACCCTCAGCACGTGAAACGAAAGTCTCCGGCAGACTTCTAGTGGGGATCAAGATCCAATCAGCGTCTTAGTTTAACCTCGAGGGACTCGACCAATCACACTAAGCCTAAAAGGTAGGCAACTCTTGCCGATCACAACTCCTTGTGATTCCCGTCCTGTTCAGCCTCCAAATCACCATGGTCTCGAGGGACTTGACCAACCATGATGCTAAGTTAAGTCAACACCTTCGTTACAAGATAAGTTTGATTTGATGATATACCCTCGAGGGACTCGACTAAGCATACCATGTCCTCAGGTCACCGGTGACATCTCTATGTCATAAGCAAGATAGCGAATCACGATATAGGTGAGTCTCAAGAGACTCAACCAACTCAACCTACACCGGGAATCAGTTCATACTTATAACGATGGAAGGCCACATGGGTTAATCTAATTACCTCACGTTTACCGACTTAATATTATCGAGAGAGATGTTTCTATGATTTGGTCTCCTAATATGACATATCACACATATACATATTTAACAATATCTACATCACATGCAAATATATATACATATCTAATATGTATATAAGCAATCACACTAGATGATCATGGACCACTACCTAATGTGATTAGGCCCGAGCCAGTAGGCCTAATCACTCACATCAAGATCTATGTGTGTAACGGTGCATCTCCATGCCCTGTGATCGTCCATCTCATCCTCGTCGGTTCTGTCGATATCTCGATGCATCTTCATACATCGCGATCATCCGTCTCGTGGGTCCCGCTATCGCATCCACGCTCCCGTTGTGCCTCCTCATGTGATTACAACTTAATCATAGGCATGCAGGCCTGACAATAAACGAGAAATATAATAGAGGCTCGTAGACCCCAATAATAATAATCACAAGTACACACATCACACGGTCCATGATCATCCGTCCACACATCATACATCACATGTATAAATAATCATCATCATGTAGGACTACTAGATAATAATAAAAATAATAATCAACTAAACTTTTTAATTAATTATTATTTTATGAAATCAGGGATATATAAAGAATTTCTTAATTCCTAGGGGTATTTTCATAATTTAGACAAAAGACAGAAATTAGAATTTCTCAAATTTCGAGGGGCAAAATTATCTTTTGCTCAGAAAACCCTAATGCCCTCATCCTCCCCTACTGCTGCTGCCGTCGCCGCCTCCGCCACCCAGCCGACGGCGGGTAGTGCGGCGAAGGGAGGGGTCGCTGCCCTCGCCTGCAAGCGGCACGCCCGCTGGTGGCGCTGCCCCTGTAGTTGGGCGCCCCTATGGGCGTCGTCCCCTCCGCGGGTGGTTCTGCCAGCGAGGTAGCACCCGCATGCAGTGTTGCCTCGTCGGGCGGTTGCCCCTGCTGGGTTTTTGCCTGCGAGAGCAGCGACCACAAGCGCCGTTGCCCTGCGACACGTCACCACGCGAGAGCAATGACCGTAGGCGCCGTTGCCCTTGCGGCTACTACTGCAGGCTGCCTGTCTACACGCAGATGGCAGTGCTGCCATCTGTGATGGCAGCGAGGGCAGTAATAGTTGCTGCCCTTTTCCACTTTTGCATCAACGATTTTGACGTCAAAAGCTTCTCCAAAACACAACACACGCAGTTAAAACCAATCTATCGCACGAACAACCTGCCACTGATACCACCGTTGGGAAAATCTTTGGGGGCGACATCACATGCGCAGTGGAAGAACAAGAAAACAAAATCCCCGATTCCCAAAGAGATGTTCGTCGTCGTGCGAAGATTGGTGTGCAAAATCCGCGAAACTGAAAAAACTACGTATAGAATAGATTGTGTTACCTAGGGAGATTGTATATCCCTGTTTCCTTGCAGATCCTTGGGAGAGGGTGAAGGAGGTCAAGCGTCATCCTCTCTAGCGGTGATCCACACAATAGGGCTGCGACGATGCTCCTCAAAACTCTAGGCCTGCTCTGAGGTGGAGAAGGGAAGGAGAATAGGAGAGGCAAACAAAGGCTCTAGCCTATAAGGCTTTGAATCCCTCCTATTTATAGAGGTCCCCTGTCAAGCCCTAATGGATCCTCACCTACTAGGTATTGGATCTGTATCCAATAACCCAAGCATTTTAGATTAGTGGATCTCTATCTAATAATCTCTCATGGGCTCTTATTGGATCTCGTCTATAGGATCCAATAATTTAGGGGCTTATTGGATATCTAATAAGACAAGGGCTCCGTCAGATATCTCATATCCGAACCTCTACTCATCGTAATGTCTACCATATGTTTATGACCCTCTAGGCCCAACATCGAGATAGTCGTGAGTCATACCTGTCAGAACTCCTTCTAACTCAATGAATTATTATCTCTGTGATAATTCACTTGACTCATCGACTACGGACGTACTAAGCCACTATGTCGTAGTCCCTAGACGATACAAGGGAATCCAATCCATTGGACCTGTCTATCCTCAATTACCGTGTACCTATAGTCCCTCATTCATCTAATATCCCAGAGACCGTATATCGAGCATAGTGCTGTCAGACCCATATGGTTTCTACTCGAGTCTCGCTCTAATCGGATTCTCCCGGAGAACTCTTTCTCTCTCAACCCGAATGACCCTGGCTAGGGATTTGTCTGAGCAAGAATATATGAGATATTCCTCTCATGACGCTGAAAATGGATGATCCTCTATTGACACTCAATAGCCCTCATAAGGTCGATTACCACTCCCAATGACCAGTTGTACTAGATCTGGGACAGCCAAGCTTATAAGTCTGGTATCAAAGAGTGGAGCACTCATACATGACATTCTTGGTGTCTCAAGTCTAAGGACCAGATTGATAAGATCCTAAAGTCTTATCGTAGGCTCTGATACCAAATGATAAGACTCTAAAGTCTTATCGTCGCTCTGATACCAATTGATAAGACCCTAAAGTCTTATCGTAAAAAAGAAGAAGAGAAAGGGAAGAAATGAGGATGATAATGATAGCTTCGAGGGGATCGGCCTCCTTGATCGCTTCGAGAGGATCAGCCCTCCTTGATCGCTTCGAGGGGATCAGCCTCATAGGGTTTGTCAAAAGACAGAATAATATTTTTTATAGGTTACCGAAAAGAAGCAGTTACATCCCTATTTATAGAGTTCTACCCAGAGTCCATCAGGACTTGAACTCTAATAATAAATAAATATTAAATAAACCTCTACTTGACTCTAACTGAACCAAACCGACTCAATAAACAGCTGGACTAAACAGACTCAATAAACATTATTCAAAAGCTCAGAAAAAGGTTCCTAACAGTTCCTCCCTCTTCAAATCAGCCTTGTCCTCAAGGCTGAGCATCATCAATCTCTGGGAGCTTCTCTTTCAGTACTTTAGCCATAGACTATCTGCAACGCATCACAACCCGTTGATCAAGTAAGTATGATCTCCACTTTTTGATAGTGTAAGCAACAAGTCGGTCTTTCAATGTAGCAATCGTTGCATGAAACTTCTGGCCCTGTATAATCAATTTTATCTTTGAACCTTTGCTATCACAAGTGAAAATCCGTCCATCAACGATCTTTACTTCGAATCTGTCATAGTCTTCAATGTGGTGGGCCAATGGGTCAACAGTCTCACCGTCCATAAAATTGTTAGTGCTACCAGTATCAATCAAAACTATAATAGGCTGATGTTCCAGAGTTTCTCCAACTTTCATAGTTTGCGGGTTAGAGTAGTTAGCTAATGCATGCATTGTATATATGGTAGGTCCAACATCTTCATTAGAATTTATACTTTCATGATTGGAGTCCACATTCTTAGCTTTCGGTTCCTCTCCAATTGGTTCAATCATCAAAAGTTGCTCTTGTTTACATCGGTGCTCCATACTCCATTTTTCATCATAATACAAACCCCTTGTTGATCTTTCCTTGCTAATTTTTTTCTCAATGTAGATTTGCAAATGAGATCGCAGCTATCATAGTACAGGGTTGACGAGCCTTAACTTCACATCGGATCTATGGAATAAACCCTTCAATAAATGTATCCAGAAGTTGTCGGTTCGACCAATCTCTAGCTTGATTTGATAATCTTTCAAACCTACTCTGATATTCTAACACTGTAGAAGTTTGATGAATTTTGGCAAGCTGACAATCAACATTCTCATATTCGGATGGGCCAAAGCGAACAAGAAGCCCTCTTTTGAACTGCTCCCATGAAGGAACTCCGTGGAAAATTTCATACCTACCACTGGAGTGCATCTCCCTCGAGCTGAATTAAGGCCACTTCTATCTTGGATTCTTCTGAGGTTCTGTGAAAACGGAAAAAATTTTCTGCCCTAGAGATCCAATTGGTCGGATCTCCATCTTTCCATCTTGGAAATTCCATCTTTATGTGTGAGTAATTTGTGTCACAATCTTGGGGCCATTTTCCTATATTTTCAGATCTGTGCAATGTAAAACTTGAGCCTCCATTCTGTTGAAATTTGCTAAGGCTCTCCAGTAGGCTCTTTTTGAAATCATTAAGTGTTTCTTGCAGTCGGTTCTCAATTCTGATTTCCAATGCTTCCATTTGTGCTTTCACCGAGTTATTAGTGGTCATTGCATAAGACTGCAAATATGTAATCTCAACTTCTGTTTTTGGTATCAGTCAAGGGCATCAACACTGTTGATGCAAAGTTGCCGAGGAGGTGGACGCCAAGGGCAGTGCTGCGGTCGTTGTGTTGGAGGAAGAGTAGTTGTCCTGTTTCTATCGCTGCGTGGGGTTAGAGCGCTGGGGTTGGAAGGCAACTTCGTTGATGTGGCTGCAACCGGGGTTGACGCAAGGCAGCGTTCTTGTTTTTGTAGCACCACCGAAGGAGTTGGCCGGAAGGATCACATGCGGTTGAGGAGAAGTGAGGAGAAGGCTGCGGTGGCTGGCAGCAGCGGTGGTCGCTGGCCGGAGCGCAGCGTTGGCGGAGGAGAAAAAGGCAGCGAGCGTCGTCGTTGGCCGGGAAGTTGCGATGCTGGAGATGGGAAACAGGGTGCTTTGTTTCTATCGCACCACAGCCGGAGCCGCTGGCGATGCTGGCAACGGCGGTGTGGCGGTGTGGCGGTGATCGTGCGGCCGAGAAGCAGCGGCAGCGGTGGAGAAGGAGGAGTCGGCGGTGTCACGGTTGGGAACAAGGGCAAGCGGTGAGTTGCCCTGTTTCTGGCACTACAGACGCAGAGCACGGAGGATCGGCTGCTGGGAGGCGTGCGGCGGTCGTCGCAAGGTGGCCCGCAGCGGTGATGAGTCAGCTGGGCGGCGACGGCGCTGGAGGGGAAGAGGAGTGCTGGAGGCGGCGCGGCTGGTGGAGGTACGGCTGCGATCGACGAGGGGCTGCGGCAACAGAGGAACTCTGTTTCTGCAACCGTTGCAACGAGGGGCTGCGACCCAAGGGGGGTCACAGCTAGGGTTGCGGCTGGGAGGCGGGCGACGGTGATCGATCAGCCGGGAAGCAGCGGCGGCGGTGGAGAAGGAGTTGCCCTGCGGCGGCGGTAGAGAAGAGGAGGAGGGCTGCGGCGGAGTGGGACGCTGGCAGCGTCGTCTCCTGGCAGCGGTGGTGGCTCTGGTGGGAGGCGGCGATGGACTCTGGCCGGAAGTGGGGCAGAGTCGGTTGCTGGCCGGAGAGCAGCGACGGGCGGCGGCTGGGCTGGCCGGAAGGGAAACGGGGGTGCGTGGCTGCGGTTGCTGCTTCTTCTTTCTTTTTTTTCTTTTTTTTTTCCTTTCTTTCTTTTTTGCTTTTTTTTTTTTTTTTGAGATGATAAACTGCAACGAGAACACCGAGGATCCCGCTCTGATACCAATTGATAAGACCCTAAAGTCTTATCGTAAAAAATAAGAAGAGAAAAAGGAGAAATGGGGATGATAATGATCGTTTCGAGGGGATCGGCCCTCCTTGATCGCTTCGATGGGATCGGCCTCCTAGGGTTTGTCAAAAGACAGAATAATATTTTTCATAGGTTACCGAAAAGAAGCAGTTACATCCCTATTTATAGAGTTCTACCCATAGTCCATCAGGACTTGAACTCTAATAATAAATAAATATTAAATAAACATCTACTTGACTCTAACTGAACCAAACTGACTCAATAAACAACTAAACTAAACAGACTAATACAAACCTCCTTAATCTTCTCTTGCATTATTACGAAAGCTTTCAAGTTCAACTTATCTCCGAAACAGATTGAATCAAAATCATTTTCGTCAGAATCGGTTTTAATCGAAATGAACATTTTTATGAAATCGCGCAAGTTTTTCGTTACACTAATTCACCCCCCCTCTTAGTGCCGCTCTTGATCCTAACACTTCTGACTTTGAAATGCTTTCTTTCTTGCTTACTCATGATACATACTTCATATAATTTTGATGGACGATTAATTTTTGACATTCTTGTCATCATATTATACTTCTCTAGAAGTTTCAAAGCCTTAAAATTTAAGTGAGCATATCTAAGATGCCATAGTGTAGAAATATCCTCAATATCAGCTTTAAAACAATTTGATTGATTAAAAATACTGAAATACAAAGGAAAAATTATATTCTTTGTCATTTTCTCATGTGATATCAATGTTTTGTTCTTGTCACGAATTGAGAGAGTCATATCTTTCATCTCAATATCATAATCTTTTTCAAGTAATTATCCCAAGCTTAGAATATTATTTTTAATATTAGGAATATAATAAACATCTAAAATGCATAATTCTTTGCTATTACTAAGTTCAAGGAGAATTTTACCTTTACCTCTTACTGATTTTTGAGACAAATTACCAAATGTAATGTTCATTGTATCTATTTATGAAAATAGCTCTTTGATGCCACACATGTGATTTGAGGCTCCGAATCTAGATACCATGTCTGATCATCTTTTAAATTATCATAACTTATTAGCAAAACTTGATTTTCGTTCTTTTCTTCCTTAATAAAATTTATCTTATCACCTTGATTATTAGGATTATAATAACATTCATAAGAGTAATGTCTATAACTTTTGCAAATATAGCATTGTATTTAAGACCTTTTAGAGTTTCTGTTACGTCCACGGTCTCGACCATGTCCTCAAACTCTTTGGCTAGAATTTTCTCCACCATCTTCATTGTTTGAGATTCTTGATTGGTCTGATTTCTGCCTCCTCTTACTCTTTGTCCTCGTCATCTTCCTCTTTGAGAATTTGATTCACCTTTATTTTCAAGAGTAAGCTTAGTTTGTAATGCTTGCTCCATAGTTTTATCTTCTCCTCTTTTTGTAATCCTTTGTTCATGAACTTGAAGGGAACCCATAAGTTCTTCCAAAGATATTTTTTTCAAATCTTTAGATTCTTCAATTGCAATAGCAATAAAATCATCTTTTGGATCTAAAGAACTCAGTATTTTTTCTATTACTCTTTGATCACTTATTTGTTCACCATTTCGTCTCATTTGATGAACAATGGAAATGATTTTTGAGAAGTAATCAGAAATAGTTTCAGAAATACCTTGTTGTAATTTTTTAAACTCGGCTCGTAAAACTTGTAGACGAAGTTTCTTTACCTTATCAACACCACCAAATGCTTTTTGAAACATTTCCTAAGCCTTCTTTGAAGTATTTGCTAGAGCAATGATCTCGAACATTGTATCATTAAGCCCTTGGTAGATCATAAACAAAGTCTTTTTCTCCTTCTTCCTTCTTTCTTTGAGTTATTTTCTTCCTTCTGTATTCATTACTCATTCTTCTACTAGACTTCGTTCAACAAATTCATCTTCTATAAACTCCCATACATCTAGGGAGCCTAGAAGAACTTTCATTTGGATGCACCATATGTCATAATTTTCTTTTGTAAATTTGGGAATATAGAATTGGATGATACTTGAGAAAGAGGACATAGCTTAACCTAAGCTTTGATACCAAATGTTCATCTTGATAGGAAGAATAGATAGAGTTATCAAACAGAGGAAGAGTAGGATAAGTTTCAATCTTCTATATTTCTCTCAAAAAAACTCTTTATAATTTCAAAAACTCTATTTCATAACCCAACATACGGGGTTTATATAATCCTCAAAAATATATTATATTAATTATCTTCAAAATGAATCAAGTAATCTTTCAAGAACTAATAATCAATTTGACTTGTCATTCCATAAATATTTAATCTATTTTTTCTTCTTGATGTAATAAATCTGTCTTTTGGTGTAATAAATGTTTCTTTTGATAAAATCAATATCGAACAAGTTACGTTCCAATAGAATCAAGGTCATAAATGTCCTTAGAATCACCTAAGTTCTATGACCGCATCAGCATTTCAAGACAGTAAAATCCATATGTAAAGCCACAATCATAAGATATCCTTCAGAATGACTTGAAACATATGATTAGAATGGATGACCAGGTTCAGATGATGCTAATTTGAAAGTATAAACAATATATTATATAATCCTTGTACAGAGTCCTTGGAAGGTTCAAATGCCCACTCAGATGTTTTTGGTGAATAATATGCCAATGATTGTTTATAATGTAACACACTCAAAGATCTAACATGGAACATCATTAGGTAAACAATGGAACAAACTCACTATATTTGCTTTTCCCAATAGCTTGCAATGACTCTATAGCACAAATATAGACTACCAAAATTTGATTATAGCATCGTCCATCCTACCACCATATAACCAACGATGTATAACTTGGATCTTCCCAATATCAACAATCTTTAAGTCGTTAGCTCAAACAACCAATCTGCAGGGTACTAGAAAAGCCATGCAGCAGGTTTCTTAGTTTTCTGCAATAGTATTTGAGATGGAATGCTTGTCAAGAAGGAAACAGCTGTGTAAGCAAGCGTCATGGCATCCATGATGTCCATAAGAAGCAATCATCATGTTAGACATCATAATAAATGGCTTAAGATGGCCATTTAATATGTGCAAGAGAGACGAACCTTATCATCCTCTTACAAATTGCATCCAGAATCGCAGATCTTTGAATAATAATTTCATAAATACAATAACATTCTTTCTTCTTCGGTTACATCAAATCAGCAGTCAAGTTGCTTCATCATTGTAAAGCTGATAAAAAACTACATGTACATTAGACATGTCTTAATCACCGGCTTACACTATAAAATATAGTTGGTATTAGCAATATGGCATATAATTGTTTCGCTGACACAGTCAATCTTTCAAACATAATAGATTCCATAAACCTAAATGCATGGATAGTCTCATCTCATGACCATATTCGTGATTATTTACATCTACATACCCTCAAAAGAATGATCAAATTCCTGCACCTCTACTCTTCATTGGAAATGCAAGCCGACCAAGCAACCGATCTCTGCCATTATAATATGATTTCAATGCAATTAAATGCTTCAAAGAGTCACCTTTACTTGCTATTTTCAATCGCATCTTCGTAATGCTTTCTCACATTGATGATAGAACAACTTATATAGTCACATGCAGTGATTTCAATAGATGCTCGGATGCTCGCCTAGGTACTTGAGCGAGGCGAGGTGAGGCCCGAACGCCTCGCTTCACTTCCAGGCGACGTGCTTCAAAGAGGCATCGTTTGGATGCTCGCCCGAGCCTAGGTACCGGTCGCTTCGGGTGAGCGCCTAGGTTAAACCAGGCGACCGAACCAACGTTTTAGGTCTGGTTCGATCTTCGGTACTTTAGTTGGTTCAATCGAACCAACTAAAGCACTGATATCAGTTGCCGCTGCCCAACCCTAACCCTGCTCGTGTTCATGCTACCACTATCATTGTTGCCACTCACCTCTCCCGCTCCCGTTGCCGTTGCTCGCTCCCACTCCCATTGTTGCTGTCACTGCTCACTGCTCCTGCTGCCGCTGTCACCGCTCGCTGCTGCCGCTGCCGTCGCTCCCACTACCGCTGCTGCTGCCGTTGCCGTCGCTCCCACTAACGCTGTCGTTGTTGTCGCTGCCGCTGTCACCACTCCCGCTACTCGCCACTACTGCTGTCGCCACTCCCGCTGCCGCTGCTCGCACTGTCGTTGCCACCATCGTCGCTCGTCGCTCTTGCTGCTCACTTTTACCATTGTCATTGCACCCTCAGTCTTCCCTTATACTTCTCTTCCTTCTCCTCTTTCGAAAGTATACTATTAATAGTATACTAGTAATAATAATGTATTTGTATTTATTAGATTAATAATATATTTTATTTTAATTTTAATATTATTAAATAATTATATTTTATTAATTATATTATATATTTTAATATTTTAGTGCCTCGTTCTGCTCGAGCGAGTGCCTGACCGAGCGTCTAGCGTCTCGAGCATTTTTAGACCTCGACGTCTTTTGACGCCTAACGCATTTTAAATCACTGGTCACGTACATCCCTTTATTCCACTAAAGTAAATTCATGTTCTTTAGCTGTGATTTAACAACTTCTACATGTATATTCACTGCCATCAATTATACACATGTAAGGCCTAATAGGAGTCAAGCCGACGATCGAAACAATCATGGAAATGCAATGTTAATGGTAGTAGAGGTTGATCCTACTTCCATCGTCATGTAATGTGCTCCATTGCTTACCGCTCTCCTCTCACTTGGAGAAGCTAGAGTTCTAGGAACAACCGATCGGCGAGGGCGAGGGCGCAGGCAGAGGCATCGAGGTCTCCTGCACCTGATTCGAGTGTTAGGGTTCCTCTTTTCATGGCCTCGATCTCCTTCACCTCGTCTCTTTTCCTTGGCCTCGATCCCTTTATTTAATGGGGATATATTTGTGGGAGACGTGGGATGATCTGAGCCGTTATTTGCGTGCGTAATCTATCTGTGATTGTTTCTCACGGCGACACGTGTGCTTACAAAATCTTTTGGGACCGAGGCCCCCTGCCCCCTATATCACCCATTTAAACTTTCAGGGGTGATGTGGTCCACGAAAACCGAATCCTGTGTTTAGCCAAGATACCAAACAGGATAGTTAGCCCTTCATATGTCTACTGTTTCCGGGGTCCACAATATCTGCGATCTTTACATCGTTGCTCGGCGTCGCTGCTGTGTCTGGTCTCTCAGACAAATATCTGCTTTGGGTTATAGGCGGATCCTTTTAAACCTGCAGCAGCTTCAAGTCTCGGTCTTTGGGGTAAAGAAGGGCAAAAAAATGTCACCTTGCTGTTGCTGCGCCGTTCCTTCTTCTTCCACCTCCAACTCCTCTCTCCCCATCCTTCCCTCTCTCCTCCAAGCCAAATCCCTCTCACCTCTTCACCGCCTCCCCTCCAGAATCCCGGCGACCCATTCGAGTCCACAATGCACTGCGCAAGCCACGTCTCCCGTCAATTCTCGATATCTCCCCAAAGTCGCCGACCCGTTCGACGAAACGCCCCACAGCAAAGCCCGCTCCTACGCCAAGCTCATCAGCTCCCATTGCCGGTCGCAGCGGTGGAGCGACGTGATTTCCGTGCTCGCCTCCATGATCGCGGACGGTGCCACGCCTGATAGGTTCCTCCTGCCGAAGATCCTCAAGGCCTGCTCCGAGCTGCGGGACTGGGGAACTGCCGCAACCGTCCATGGGTATGTGATTACTGCTCCTCTGGAGGTCGACATAGTCGTCGGCAATTCTATTGTTGACATGTATTCCAAGTGCGGAGATATCACCTCAGCGCGCGCGTTCTTTGATCGGATGCCCGTAAGGGATGTCATCTCGTGGACCGCTCTCGTCAATGCCTATGCTGACGCTGGATTGCTGGATGTGGCGCAAGCTATGTTTCAGTCGATGAGGGAGAATGGGGTTCGACCGGATTTGATATCGTGGAACGCGTTGATTTCTGGGTTTGCTCGGAACGGGGAGACCGGCATGGCCCTTCTCCTCTTGGACGAGTTGCGAGAAAATGGGCTTCAGCCAGGCACCAATTCTTGGAATGGAGTAGTGTCTGGTCTTGTTCAGAATGGGTGCTTTGATGATGCACTTGAAATTTTCAGACAAATGTGCTTGCATGAGAAACCAAATGCTGTCACGATAGCAAGCATTCTTCCTGCTTGCTCGGGCCTGACGGCTTTGAATCTTGGGCAGGAATTGCATTCATATGTGATAAGGAATGGAATGAAGATGAACGCTTTCGTGGGTGGGTCTTTGATTGATATGTATCTCAAGTGCGGAAAGAGTGGTTTTGCAGAGAGGGTGTTTGCTGATCTGGAGAATAGGAATGTGCCTGTGTGGAATGCACTGATTGCAGCATATGCTGATGAGGATAAGATGAGTGAGGCCCTGGATCTTCTTGATTTGATGCAGAAAGATGGATTTGTGCCTAATGTGATCACCTACAATACATTTATTGCTGCTTATGCAAGAAGGGGCCAAAAAGATGAGGCCTTTAAGTTTTTGTTTGAAATTATTCGGAAGGGTTTGAAGCCCAATGTTGTTTCTATGAATGCACTAACATCTGGCTTCCATCATTCTGGTCTTAATGATGAGGCATTGGATTTGTTTCGAGAGATGCAATTGCCAAAATCGTTCAACACAAGATGTTCTAGCATTCTGATTGGCATGTTGGATGTGATAATCCAACCTAATGCTGTAACCATTAATTCTATTCTCTCAGTCTGCGCAGGCCTTAAGTTACATCATTCTGGAAAGGAAGTTCATGGCTTCATTTTGAGAAATAGTTTTGAGTCTAATGTCTTTGTTTCAAGTGCATTGGTTGACATGTATGCGAAATGTTGTGACATGTCTTCTGCTACCAAGGTTTTTCATGGAATGAAAGACAAAAATGTAGTGTCTTGGAATGTATTCATGGCAGGTCACAATCATAATGAGCATCCAGAAGCTGCTTTGAAGCTATATTTGGAAATGTTAGAGCAGAACTTCGTTCCTAGTTCTATTACGTTGATGATCCTACTGTTGTCTTGCAGCAATATAATGGCTCTGAGGTTGGGCAGAGAATTGCATAGCCGCATTGAAAAGGGCAGACCTGATGGCTGTCCTCTTACTTTAGCAAGCACCCTGATAAATATGTATGCAAAATGTGGTAGTATTAAAGATGCTAAATTAGTGTTCGACTGTGTAATTGAAAAGGACTTGGTAATATGGAACGCGATGATGGCTGGTTATTCACTCCACAGAATGACTACGGATGCCCTAAGCTTGTTTAAACAAATGCAGCAATCTGGTATCAAGCCGGACCATATTACTTTTACTGCAATCCTTTCGGCATGCAACCAAGAAGGTTTTGTAGATGAAGGCTGGAAGCTTTTTAAAATGATGGAGGATATTTTTGGAGTTTCTCCCACCTTGGAGCACTTTACCTGCATGGTTGATATGTTGGGTACTGCAGGTTTACTGGAGGAGTCTCTGGATCTCATCAGAAGAATTCCATTCAGACCTGATGCTTGCCTGTGGGCTACTCTTCTTAAAGCATGTAGACTACATTCAAATTATGAGATAGGAGAAAGGGCAGCAAGGGCACTTTTTGAGTTAGAACCTCAAAATGCTTTGAATCACATAGTGCTCTATAACATCTTTGCCATGTCCGGGTTGTGGGATTCTGCTAGTACCATGAAGAATGCACTGAGGGATCAGGGGTTAAAGATGGTTGACATATGTAGCTGGATAGAAATAGGCAGTGCCATCCACTCCTTTAAATCTGGAGATAGCTCCCATCCTGAAATGGAGATGATTCTGGCCATGTGGAACAAGTTAGCTGATGGAATGTTGAAGGGTGGGTATGTTCCTCAGAATATTGTGTTCTGTGATCAAGGAGAAGTTGATCCCTTCACTTGTTACCACACTGAAAAGCTTGCAGTATGTCTAGGCATTATCTCTCTGCGTGCTAACATCCCTATACGTGTCTCCAAGAATGTCCGGATGTGCATTGACTGCCACTCATCAGTTAAATTTATAAGCAAAATCGAGGACCGAGATATCTTTATAACAGATGGGTGCTTCTATCACCATTTTAAAGATGGAACTTGCAGCTGTGGGGACAAATGGTGATTGAACAATACTAGAAACGAACTACAATTGGTGTATTGTTCATCTAGGTGATGGTTCACCTAAGATCTAACATCCATAATAAATAATGAGTTAAGGGCTCACTGATCATGCAGGATATGTGGTTAGATGTGGTAAACTTCAAACTGGATGTATCTGCATCAGAAAATTACCATTTATAGACATTCTTTCAATTGATGCAACAGTCATGGTCAGATGTCGACTTGACATAGATGTAAGTTGCAAAGTTTGAAGTTTCTGCATCAGAAAATAGCCGACTGACATTGCTGGCAATGCATGAAACAGTCAGACTGAGCAGGACCAGCTACATGATATCCCAGACCAACATGCCTAGTTGTTCTATACACTATTGCTGCAAGGTGTTCCATTGAGGTAAGGTGGATCTACTTATGCATTTAAAAGGATTTAACAATTGTCTTAGCTGGAGTGGGGAGGTGATAATACAGTGTTTAATTGTAAGAAAACAAAATTTGCACCGTGGACAAATTAGATTGCTTTAATATTCTTTCATATGGTTATTTTGGATAAATGATTAAGATCTGTATGTTATATCTCATTAATTACCTTTAATTAATAAGATATTTGGATTAAGATCTCTATGGTTATTTGGATTAATTACCTTGAATGTAATATCTCATTTTCAATTGATTACCTTGCACAAGGTAAATGGTGGCTTTTTAATGCATCTCCAGCAGCAACCAGAGGGAAAGAAAATAGAAATTGAAGATCAAAATCTCGCTCAATTGTTTGCTGAATTTGTCGACATTTTTGCTGAGCCGCACGGTTTTCCTCCTACTCGACAACATGACCATTGGATTCCAATCCTTCCGGGCAAGCCACCAACGAACACTTGACCATACCGATATCCTCACCTCTAGAAGGATGAAATTGAAAAGATCGTAAAGGAGATGCTTGAAACAGGGGTGATTCGGCCAAGTTGCAGCCCCTATTCCTCACCAGTGTTACTTGTACGCAAGAAGGAAGGAACTTGGCAGATGTGCATCGACTACCGAGCTTTAAATGACATCACCGTCAAGGACAAGTACCCAATACTAGTGGTGGATTAACTTCTTGATGAGTTAAAAGGAACTCGAGTCTTCACGAAGTTGGACCTCCGATCCAGTTACCACCAAATTCGGGTATGTGAAGATGACATTCCAAAAACTGTATTCCGCACACATAACGGCCATTATGAATTCTTGGTAATGTCTTTTGGACTCACTAATGCTCCTTCAACCTTCCATAGTCTCATGAACGATATTTTTCGGAGCTTTCTTCGCAAATTTGTGCTGGTAATTTTCGACGATATTCTCATTTATGGTCCTTCGCTTGAGACTCACTTTCAGCATTTACGGGTTATTTTGACGATCCTTCGGGAAAATACTCTTTTTGTTAAGTAGCCAAAGTGTAGTTTTCTCCAGCAAAAAGTAGAGTACCTTGGGCACATACAATGATTTAAAAAGGCACTCGGGCGAGGCGAGGCGAGACCCGAGCGCCTCGCTTCATTTCCAGGCGGTGCGCTTCAAAGAGCCTGAGCCCAGGCGCCGGGCGCTTCGGGCGAGCGCCTGGGTTAAACCAAGCGACCGAACCAGCGTTTGAGGTCTGGTTCGGTCTCCGGTGCTTTAGTTGGTTCAATCGAACCAACTAAAGCACCGAAGACCGCTTTAGTTGGTTCAATCGAACCAGCGTTTGAGGTCTTCGGTCTCCGGTGCTTTAGTTGGTTCAATCGAACTAGCGTTTGAGGTCTGGGTTAACGCTGGTTCGGTCTCCGGTGCTTTAGTTGGTTCAATCGAACCAACTAAAGCACCGATATCAGCGTGACTTCCCCAACCCTAACCCTGCTCACCATTCACGCTATTGTCGCCACTGTTGCTATCGCCGCTCTCGCTGCTGCTGTCGCTGCCGTTGCTTGCTGCTACCGTTACCGCTCCGACTGTCGCCGCTTGTCGCTCCTGCTCGTCGCTACCGTTGCCATTGTCTCCGCTCGCCGCTTCCGCTCCTGCTCTCGCTGCTGCTGCTGCTGCTGCTGCCGCTGCTCGCTGCTACCGTTGCCACTGTCTCCGCTCGCTTCTTCTGCTCCCGCTTCCACTGCTCGCTGCTGCCGGTGCCACTGTTACCACTCCCGCTGCCGCTGCTATCGCTGTCGCTGCCACTGTCGTCGCTCACAACTGCCGCTCTCGCTCTTCTCAGTCAACACCCTCGGTCTTTCGACTCTTCCCTTACACTCTTCTCCTCTTTCGATAGTGTACTGTTAACAGTATACATTATACAGTATATTGTTAATAATATTCTTACTATATACTGTTAACTATATACTAGTAATAGTAATTGTATTTATTAGATTAATTTAATAGCATATTTTTATTTAAAAAAGTAATTAATTATATTTATTAATTATATTATTAATTATATTATTAATTATATTATTTATTTTTATATTTTAGTGTCTCACTTTATTCGGGCGAGCTCCTAGCGCCTCGGGCAATTTTGGACCTTGGCGCCTAGCGTTTTTTAAATCACTGGGCACATAATATCATAAGAAGGAGTGGCGGTAGACCCAACAAAAAATAAAGGAATGCAAGGCTGGCCGAAACTACAAACGTGAAATTACTACGCGGTTTCTTTAGACTAACGGGCTACTACTGAAAATTTGTTAAGGACTTTGGGAAGATCAGCGCACCCCTCACTTCTCTACTGAAAAAAGATGCTTTTCAATGGTTGGATAAAGCCTCCGTTGCCTTTGACAAACTTAAGGCAGCCATGACGATGCCAGTGCTAGCGCTACCAGATTTCAACCGACCCTTCATCATTGAGGCCGACGTATCTGGAGTCGGAATTAGAGTCGTTCTCATACAAGATGGTCAACCACTCGCATACATCAGTAAGACATTATCTCCCTCCCATCAAAATATATCAATATATGATAAGGAGATGCTCGCCATTGTCTACGCAGTAATGAGGTGGAGACCCTACTTGATCGGTCGGCGATTTCAAATTAAAACCGACCGTAGAAGCCTCAACTGCTTTTTGGAGCAAAAGATATCATCCCCTGAGCAGCAAAATTAGGTAATCAAACTTCTTGGATTTGATTATGAAATTATTTACAAAAAGGGGAAAGAAAACATTATTGCAGATGCACTCTCATGGCTACCTAAGCAAGCTAAGTTTTCAGCCATCTCCCTTCCTACCACCAGCTTCCTCAAGGACATTAGGGAAGAAGGAAGAAGGATCTAGAGATCAACAACATCATAAAAAAATTGGAGGAGGATCCAAGTGCAGTTGCCCACTACACTTGGGATTCGAGGGATCTACGCTACAAAGGTCGCATTGTGCTTATATCTGACTCCCCTTCTATCAAAATCATCCTGCATGAAATACACTCCACACCTTCAGCAGGGCACTCCGGATTCCTGAGAACCTACAAAAGAGTGAAGCAAAATTTTTAATGGAGATGGATGAAAAAAATTATTGCTGAATATGTGGCACAATGTGATGTATGTCAACAGCACAAGGGTGAAACAGTGACAAGTCCAGGGAAGCTACAACCATTACCCATACCAGACTCGGTGTGGATTGACATCACCATGGACTTCATCGAAGGGCTGCCACCTTCCAAAGGTAAAAGCGCAATTCTCGTGGTGGTTGATCGACTTACGAAATATGCTCATTTTTGTGCTGTGCGAAATCCCTATACTGCTTCTAGTAATGCCCAGATTTTCAAAAAAAATATTGTTAAACTGCATGGGATGCCAAGGTCCATTGTAAATGATCGTGATAGGATTTTCACTAGTAAATTTTGGACCGAGTTATTTCAGTTACAAGGCACCAAACTCAAGATGAGCACAGCGTATCATCCACAAATTGACGGCCAAACAGAGGTGGTAAACAGGTGTTTAGAGATGTACCTTCGGTGTTTCGCCAGCGATCGGCCAAAGGAGTGGGCAAAATGGCTTCCTTGGGCCGAATTGTCACGAACGGTCGTCGCGCACCCGCAACAACTTCGTTCAACGAACCGTTCGTCGCTCTCATCTACATGTACAGCTACTTGGCAGCCTGTTTTGCCTTGGTTTTGAGTCATTTTGCTTGTAAAAATGTAAGTTCGAACAAGTTGCAGCGCTACAAAGCAGCCGCTCACCGAACCGAGCAAAACAGCCCCAAAACAGCCCAAAACATCTCTGTTTTGGTGTGTCGCGGGCTGTTTTCTGCAGCCCGCCTCCGCTCACCAAAACGTCAGCCATCTCAGCCCCTTTGAACCTGGCACAGGGCTGGATGGGGCTTCAGTATAGTGTCGGGCGTTGAACAACCTTTCGCAAGTTCGCACGTTACCTTGACGGGAACTTGTTGTCGCGCTTGGCACCCGGTAAGCAGCTGCTTGTGGACTTGCAGCTGTTCGTTCAACCCTCTAAAGTCCTTATTTTCCCCCTCTCCCTCTTTTCTCTTGTGCACGTAACAGTGATTGCAAAAGGCGCTCGGGTGCTCGCCTAGGCGCTCGGGCGAGGCGAGGCGAGGCCCGAGCGCCTCGCTAATGTCCCAGGCGGCGCGCTTCAAACAGGCGCCGCCTGGGCGCTCGCCCGAGCCCAGGCGCTGGGCGCTTCGGGCGAGCGCCTGGGTAAACCAAGGCGACCGAACCAGAATTTTAGGTCTGGTTCGGTCCTGGTTCGGTTATTAGTTGGTTCAATCGAACCAACTAAACCGATATAACCCTAACCCTAACCCTAACCCTAACCCAACACTAACCTGCTGCCGCTGCCGCTCTCGATCCCGATCCCGATCGCGATCTCGTCGCTCGCTGCCGCTGCTCGCGCCTCCCGCGAGCCTTCCCGCTGCTCGCGCCTCCCGCAAGCCCTCTCGCTGCTCGCGCCTCCTGCGAGCCCTTCCGCTGCTCGCGCCTCCCGCGAGCCCTCTCGCCTCCTGTGAGCCCTCCCGCGAGCCTTCCCGCTGCTCGCGCCTCCCTCGAGGCCTCCCGCTGCTCGCGCCTTCCTCTCCCTTTCCCTTTCCCGCTGCCACTGCCGCCGCTCGCCGCCGCTGCTGCCGCCGCCGCTCGCCGCTGCTGCCGCTCGCCGCTGCTGCCGCCGCCGCTCGCCGCTCGCTGCTGCTGTTGCCGCCGCTGCTTCCTCCTTTCTTCATCAGGCTCAGTATACTCTTAATATTAAGTTTATTTGAATTTTAAAATGATTAATTTTCTGTTAATAGATTAATAATATATTATTTTGATTTTAATGTTATTAATTTTTATTTATTTGAAATTATTGTTAGGTTTCAACATAAATGGCAAGTGCAGAAAGCAACTCAATAGAGTCTCCAATGGTATCAAAAAAAGATCCTGCGTGGAAGTATAATTATTTGAAGGATCCGAAAGATCCTAATGCAGTGACTTGCATATTCTGTGATAAGACTACCAGAGGTGGTATTTTTCGTGCAAAACAACATCTAATAGGAAATTTCAAGAATGCAGCAGCTTGCAAAAAATGTCCACCTGAGGTAAAAGAAGAGTTGCTGAATTATATGAATGAAAAGAAGACACAAAAGAATGAATCTTATGGGAATTTACCAGAAGACAATGTTGAACATATCAGAGATGAAGAAGAAGATTATTCTACGAGTATTAACCCAAGTGAAAAAAGAGTATACGACAAAAAAGGAAAAGAAGTTATGAGTACTAAAAAAGGTAGAAAAGGACCGATGGATCTATATATGCTTTAAGGATCCCAGAAACAACAAGGGCAAGCAGGAGGCTCAAAATTGAGACAAACAAATATAAGTGATGCTTGTGATAAAGAAATAAGAGGAAGAACAATTCAACACATTGCTCGCTTCTTCTATCAGGCTGGTCTTCCCCTTAGTACAACTCGTTTAGACAGTTTTAAGGATATGATTGAAGCTATTGGAAGATATGGTGCAGGATTAAAACCTCCAAGTTATTATGAGATGCGAGTTCCATTGCTGCAAAAAGAGTTGAATTATACAAATGACTTACTAAAGGGTCATAAAGAATCATGGGCAACACATGGTTGCTCTATTATGTCAGATGTTTGGACTGACAGGAGGCGCAGGAGTATAATTAATTTTATGGTTAATTGTCCTTTAGGGACTATGTTTGTGAAGTCAATAGATGCTTCATCTTTTGTAAAATCTGGAGACAAGATATATGATTTACTTGACAACTTCGTGGAAGAAATTGGAGAACAAAATATCGTTCAAATCATAACCGACAATGGAAGCAACTATGTTTTAGCTGGTAATATTCATCTTTTGATTTTGTTAATTATTTTATCTTCAATTAAGTGTGTTAAACTCTTAAGTCTTATCATTTTTGTTATCCTTTGTCTCAGGTAAATTGCTTGAATCAAAAAGACAACACTTGTATTGGACTCCATGTGCAGCACATTGTATTGATTTAATGTTGGAAGATATTGGAAAGATCTTAGAAATCAAGAAAACCTTAGAAAGGGTAATTTTTGTTGTTGGATTTCTTTATAATCACATTGGGGCTTTGAATATGATGAGAGAATTTACAGGGAATAAAGAATTAGTGAGACATGGTGTTACCCGATTTGCTACTTCATTCTTGACATTACAGAGCGTGCATCGTCAAAAACATACTCTGAGAAATATGTTTACCTCTGAGAAATGGGTGACAAGCAAATGGGCAAAAGAAGCAAAAGGCAAGAGGGCTGCTGATATCATCTTAATGCCATCCTTTTGGAATCATATAGTTTATATATTAAAGGTAATGGGCCCTCTTGTTCGAGTCCTTCGATTGGTGGATAATGAAAATAAGCCTGCAATGGGATATATTTATGAGGCTATGGATAGAGCAAAGGAGACGATTAAAAGATCTTTTAATGAAAATGAAGAAAAATATGAGAAAATTTTTACAATCATTGACGAAAGATGGAATTGTCAACTTCATCGTCCCTTACATGCAGCAGGATATTATTTGAACCCTGAATTCTTTTATAAGATTAAATCTGTTGGATTTGATGCAGAAGTTTTGGGTGGGTTATATCAGTGTGTTGCAAGATTAGTTCCCAGCATTGAGGTTCAAGATAAGATTATTCATGAATTATCTTTATATAAAAATGCTGAAGGTCTTTTTGGAATTCCAATTGCCGTTCGATCCAGGACAACTACCTCTCCAGGTATTAATAATTTGATATAATTAATTTCATATATATTATGTTACTATGTTATTGCTAATAATAACATAAATTTTGCAGCTGAATGGTGGAGTCTATTTGGAAATTCCACCCCGAACTTACAGAAATTTGCTGTCAAAGTACTTAGTTTGACATGTAGTGCTTCGGGTTGTGAGCGAAACTGGAGTGTCTTTGAGCATGTAAGTATTACTAAATATTTTTATTTTAATTAATTTATTTATTTAGATATATGTATTAATATATTTTTAAATTATATGACATGATAGATTCACTCTAAGAGAAGAAATCGGTTAGAACATCAACGATTGCACGATCTTGTTTACATAAAATATAATCAAGCTTTGAAGACTCGTCATGATTTGAAAAATAGATTTGATTCAATTTCATTGCAAGATATTGATGATTCAAATGAGTGGTTAGTAGGAGAAATGGGTGCTAACTTGCAAGATGCTGAAGACGAGCTTGTATTTGAAGATGATAGATTGACGTGGGGAGATGTGGCAAGAGCTTCAGGTGCTGGAGAATTACAAACATATACAAGACAGATGTCAAAGAGAAAAATGAGTGCAAAAGCATCAAGCTCGGCTCCTGCTATTGTTGAAGACATAGAGAATGAAACATATCTTGATGAAGAGGAAGGAATCGAAGAACAAGAGGAAAAAGACGAATTCAATGAAGATGATTTGTGTGAAAATGACGATAATATTGATTATGATGAATGACTTTGATGTAAAATGTTAATGTTTTGAATTTTGAAACTTTTTGTTAATGTGACATTGTGATTTTGTATCTTAGATTTTCTTAATTTAATAGCATATTTTTATTTAAAATTTTAAATAATTATATTTATTAATTATATTATATATTTTTATATTTTAGCGCCTCGCTTCGCTCGGGCGAGCGCCTAGCGCCTCGGGCGTTTTTGGACCTTGGCGCCTTTTGGCGCCTAGCGCTTTTTAAATCACTGGCACGCAAGGTGCTTGCTGAATTTCTTGTAAAGCTTCCCCTTTTCGCGAGACGTCGAGACTTGTCCGTCGCTCGTTCTTTCGAACTAATCAACTTTCTCTTTTACAGGTCCTTCGAGACCGGCGAGAGGTTGCAAGTGGGCTGATCTTTGCGGAGCAATATCGCAAGGGTGAAGCGCGGCTTAGGCAACGCAAGCTAAGTCTGCGTCTTTGCCGCAAGGGTGCCTCGCGATTTAGGTGACGCAAGCTAAGTTCGTGTCTTGGCCGCAAGGGTGCATCACGCCTTAGGCAATTCCATCTAAGGCCGTGACATTGTGGTTTCAGAGCGGGCAAGCACTTCGAGCGAGCAGCGAAGGAACTTCGCCATGGCAAAGCATCATGGCGAATCAAGCAAGATGGGGCAAGCCGGACCCTTGCCCCAAGCAGCCGCAGGTGGGCTGTATGTGCACACTCGCTTTCAGGTTGTTGGAGTTGCTCAAGAGGAGCGGGACAGCGAACATGATGAGCGAGAAGTTGGCTACTCTTCGCGAGCGGAGGAGGTGCAATCTGGAGCGCCAACTGGGAAAAAGAGTCACAAAGAGAGACTCACAACGACGGAAACCCACTTGGAAGTTCTTGAAGCGAGCATGGAGGAACTCTACCATGGCCAACAAAGGCTTGTTGGGGTAGAGAGCTCACAAGAGGAAGCGGAGTCCAGGATCGACAAGGTCGAGGCCTTAGTCGACCGATTGTCTGATGACACCAAAGACTCCGTGCAACACTTAAAGGATGTTGTGGCGGAACTCACTTCAAAGGTGGCCATGCTCACAAGAGCACTAAATGCAGGAGGAAGCAACACCCGCGTTGCACCACCACAAAATTTGAGGGCACCCGAGCCTCATGGATATGGAGGGGCCAGAGATGCCAAAGAGCCCGAGAACTTTCTGTTCGACATGGAGCAATACTTTCGAGCCACGAGGCTTGATTCTGAAGATACCAAAGTTTCTATAGCAACAATGTATCTGAACGGAGATGCGAAACTTTGGTGGCGAACCTGTTGAGAGGAGATCCAACAAGGTCGGTGTCGGGTTGACACACGGGAGGACTTGAAGCGGGAGTTGAGAACTCAGTTCCTACCGGAGAACACGGAGTTCGTCGCAAGAAGGAAGTTGAGACAATTCCGCTAGAGTACCACCATTCGAGACTATGTGAAACAATTTTCTGCACTAATGCTGGACATACAGGATATGTCCGAGAAGGACAAGTTGTTCAGCTTCCTCGATGGTTGAAGCCATGGGCTCAACAGGAACTAAATCGAAGGAATGTCACCGATGTGGTCAGGGCAATTGCTACTGCAGAAAGGCTCACCGACTTTGTTTCCTCTGAAGACCCGGGAAGAAGGAAACAATCTTCAGGCAATCGCCCTCCAAAATATTCTCGAGGGAAGGAGCTCGGGGGTGAACAAAAGAAGAAGAGTTCCCACAAAGGGCGAAGCCCGAAAGGCAAGGCCTCGAAACCTGGCGGATGCTTCTTGTGCGGAGGGCCACACATGGTGAGGGTGTGCCCACAAAAACAGGCACTCAATGCTTTAACAGCTTCCATCCACCCTCCCAAATCGGACAAGGGCAAGGTTGTCGCTCTTAGTTCGAGTAGTTCTGAAGCCAGCAGCGACGATGAGAAGTCGCAAGGACCCCGGATGGGAGCTGTGTGTTTATTGAACGCCATGCGGGGTCAAGTGGGGGAGAACCCAAAGACAAGGCAACAAAAAGCAAGAAGCGGCAAGCTGATGTATGTAGACATTAAGCTTAATGGCCAAACAACTCGTGCAATGGTGGACACGGGCGCTACCCACAATTTCATTGCCGATCGAGAAGCAAAGCGACTTGGGTTAATCTTGGAGAAGAGCCCAAGTCGAATGAAGGCGGTGAACTCGGAGGCCAGGCGAATCTCCGGGTTGGCGAAGGGAGTTCCCATTAAGATCGGAACATGGAGCGGGAACACCAACATGATGGTGGTGCCATTGGACGACTTCCAAGTGACTCTTGGAATGGAGTTCATGCACGTGGCGAAGTTGGTGCCCATGTCGTTCCTAAACTCCCTGTGTATGATGGGAGGTGACGACCCCTGCGTGGTTCCTGTCTCTCGGAGAGGAACCAAGGAGCCCCAACACATATCGACATTACAATTGAATAAAGGGGTGCGAAAAGGTGAATTAATATTCGTGGCTGCTATGAAGCTAGAGCCACTCAACGAGAAGGCCATTCAAGAACCTGCTGTGGTGGCGAACGTCTTGAAAGAGTTCAATGACGTTATGCCACCCGAGTTGCCGAAGACTCTTCCACCACGCAGAGGCGTGGATCACAACATCGAGCTGGAGCCAGGAGTGAAACCTCCAGCGAGACCACCCTATCGCATGTCCCCGCCAGAGTTGGCAGAACTCAGAAAGTAGTTAGGTGAACTGCTAAGCGGTGGTCTCATATGCAGCTCTAAAGCACCTTTCGGAGCTCCAGTTCTCTTCCAGAAGAAACAAGATGGGAGCCTCCGACTATGCGTCAATTACCGAGCCCTTAACAAAGTGACAGTGAAGAACAAGTATCCCATCCCGCTCATCGCGGACTTGTTCGACTAGTTGGGCAAAGCTAAGTATTTCTCGAAACTCGACCTTCGGTCGGGGTATTGGCAGGTGCGCATTGCTGAAAGCGACGAAGCGAAGACTACATGCGTGACTAGGTATGGAGCGCTTGAGTTCTTGGTGATGCCTTTCGGCTTAACCAATGCTCCGACTACGTTCTGCACTCTCATGAACCAACTATTCAAGGAGTATTTGGACAAGTTCGTGATCGTCTACTTAGACGATATCGTCGTATACAGCCAAACGCTCGAGGAGAATGTTCAACACCTTCGGACAATTTTCAAGGTTCTCAGGGAGAACACTTTGTTCGTAAATAGGGAGAAATGCTACTTCGCCCAAATGGAGATCTTATTCTTGGGGCATCGAATCGGTGATGGTTTCATTCGCATGAACAAATCAAAAGTGCAAGCAGTTGCGGAATGGCGAACTCCAAAGAAGGTGCTAGAGTTGAGATCCTTCCTTGGTTTCGTCAAATACTATCGACGCTTCATAGCGGGGTACTCGAAGCGTGCAACTCCACTGACGGAGTTACTAAAGAAGGAGCAGCCTTGGAAGTGGTCGGACAAATGTGAAAGAGCATTCCAAGATCTGAAGGCTGCTGTTATGGAAGAACCAGTGCTTAAATTATCAGACTATGGGGAGCCTTTTGAAGTCCATACAGATGCTTCGGACTTCGCTATTAGGGGAGTACTCATGCAGGAAGGTCATATGGTGGCCTACGAGAGCCGTAAGCTCAACGAGATCGAGCGGCGGTATCCAGTGCATGAGAAGGAGATGATAGTGGGATCCACTGTCTACAAGTTTGGCGACACTACCTTCTCGGATCGCGATTTGTGCTGAGGACAGATAACATCGTTCTGAGTTATTTCCAAACACAGAAGAAACTTTCCCCAAAACAAGCACGATGGCAGGACTTCTTGGCTGAATTTGATATGGCAATAGAGTATAAGCTTGGGAAGGCAAATGTCGTGGTCGATGCATTGAGTCGGAAAATGGAGCGCGTGAATGTCGCACAATTGGAGGGCGGAGGCCAAGCAAGTCAAGTGCACTCCAACTTCCTTTCCAGGATCAGGGATGGACTGTATAGTGACCCCCAAGCAGTTATCCTGATGCAGCTCATCAAAGAAGGCAAGGCACGACGATTTTGGGTCCAGGGAGGACTCGTTTACACAAAAGGGAATAAGGTTTATGTTCCTCGAGTGGACAATTTGAGGCGTGAACTCTTAAGAGAGTGTCACAATTCCCTTTGGGCTGGACACCCAAGCATTTGTGGACTTGCAACTGTTCGTTCAACCCTCTAAAGTCCTTGTTTTCCCCCTCTCCCTCTTTTCTCTTGTGCATGCAAGGTGCTCGCTGAATTGCTTGTAAAGCTTCCCCTTTTCGCGAGACGTCGGGACTTGTCCGTCGCTCGTTCTTTCGAACTAATCAACTCTCTTTTACAGGTCCTTCACGACCTGCGAGAGGTTGCAAGTGGGTTGATCTTTGCGGAATATCGCAAGGGCAAAGCACGGCTTAGACAACGCAAGCTAAGTCTGCGTCTTTGTCGCAAGGGTGCCTCGCGACTTAGGCGACACAAGCTAAGTTTGCGTCTTGGCCGCAAGGATGCATCACGCCTTAGGCAATTCCAGCTAAGGTCGTGACAGAATGGTGGTATAATACTACATATCATTCATCTACCAAATGTGCCCCTTATGAAGCACTGTATGGTCGGCCAGCCTCTATGATTCTAAAGTATGTAATTGGCTCGGCCAAGGTAGATCAGGCCGACCAAGAATTAATTGACATGGACAAACTCCTACAACTGTTAAAGGTTAATCTCTCTATCGTTCAAGCCAGAATGAAGTAGCAAGCCGATACACGACGAAGCGAAAGAGAATTTTCAGTAGAAGATTGGGTTTATCTTTGTCTACAGCCATACAAGCAACTCTCTATCAACACTCGAGCCTCCATGAAGCTATCCCCACGTTTTTACGGGCCCTATCAGATCACAGAGTGTATTGGAGTCATGGCGTACAGACTGAAATTGCCTGAGGATGCCAAAATTCACCCTGCCTTCCACGTGTCGTGCTTGAAGCCCAAGTTGGGAGAACACGAGTCACCCCAGATCCAACTGCCCAAAACCACTGAGGATGGAGTTATTCAAGCCCAACCACAAGCCATCATCGACCGCAGGATCGTGATGCGTCGCCGACGTCCCTCTTCTGAAGTACTAGTGCATTGAAATAATTTACTATTTGAAGACGCCACATGAGAATCATATGAGGAGTTGAAGACCTGGTTCCCTGAGTTCATGGAATCCCAGCCTCGAGGACAAGGCTGATTTGAAGAGGACGGGTTCGTTAGGACTCTAGCTAGGAGAGTCCTAATTGAGAAGGGCATTTATGTTAACCTATCTAGCCGACCTCTATTAAAGAGGTGAAGAGGTCGGCTAGGGTTAGGAGTCCTATTATGAATTGTTTTTAGAGAAGCATTAGGAGTTGTAAAGGAATAATAGGAGTCTTGAGTATGAGTCATATTAGGAGTTAGGGTTTAGAAGCCCTTATAAATAGTCATGTATTCATCATCTTTTAACAAGCAATAGATGAATCTTTTCTGCAGCCTTTGAGCAGCAATTTGGAGGAAGGAACCCTTGTAGAGTTCCAAGGAGGCCGATCCCCTAAAGAGATCAACCCCAAGCTTAGAATCTACAAGGGTTCTATCACCCCCCCCCCCCCCTCTTGTCCTTGGCGAATAAGGTTGGCCCTATCCTTTAGGGCCTCCCGGAGTCGAGGATGGAGGAGGGTGGTGGTCCTTTAGAGAAACCCAAAGACTCACCAGATGACACTCTTCTGCAAGAAGTTGCTGTGCTGAAACATCCCAAGACTGTAGTGACTCTTATGTCTAAGGCCGTGGTTGCCCATTTCAAATCTATAAACACCTGTGTCCGTTGTCGACGTAATGTGCCGACTGAGTTGGGGGAGTTTGTGCACCCTGTTAAGGGGAGTAGTTCTGGCTCTCACCCATCTTCTTCTTAATGAAAGTTTTTACTTGGAACTGTACGGGGGCCAAGCGCTGCCCAGTTTGTGATTTTTTGGAATTTTTGCTGGTTTTAGACTCACCTGATTTAATATTACTGCAGGAAATTCATGCTGATGAGGTGCGGTCAAAGGCTGTCATTCGCTCTCTAGGGCAGTGCCAGGACAGTTTTGCTCAGTCAGTGGCTGGGGCATCTAGGGGTATCATTTCGGCTTGGCACACCACTATGGTACAAGTCTAGGTGATATCGTCTCATGCTTAATGTATGTATGCTGCGATTTAGCTTAAAAATAGTTCACCTTGGTTAATTTTGGTCATCTATGCTAATGTTATTTCGATTTTACGTAATGTGTTTTGGAATTCTCTAGCATCTGTGGATTTATCCGATGTCCCATGGTGTCTTATTAGTGATTTCAACTGCTTACTTGATGCTCACGACAAGCAAGGGGGTTTGGTTTTCTCAGTTAATTATGCTATTCGGTGTTTTCGTGACTTTATTTATAATTCGGGTTTGATGGATCTTGGCTTTTCTAGACGGAGGTTTACTTGGTCCAATAATCGGCAGGGTTGGCCAAAGTTTTGGTTAGACTGGATAGGGATTTTTCCAATTCTCGATAGCTTTAGAAGTTTGGTGATTCCTCGATTTCTCATATGACTCGGGTCTATTCGGACCACTATTTAATTCTTTTGCATGTTAAGGATTCCCGCATGAATCCTAAACACTTGTTTCATTTTCAAAACTTTTGGATTGAAAATAAGGTTTTCCATGAGGTTGTTAGGAATAGCTGGTCCTTCTATATTTGCCCTACTATGCTTTTTGCCTCCTTTTCTTATAACCTTAGGAAGCTTAGGTGTGACCTATCTAGGTGGAACTGGACAAGATTTGGAAACCCTAATGCCCAAGTTGATCGGTTGCAACAGGTCATCTCTTCCCTAGAACTAAAAGAAACCTCGTCTTGTCTGTTTGGTGAGAAGACCAGATATTTGATCTCCTTACATAACCACTTTCAAGGTATAATTCTTCTGTTGAACCTTAAATGGTGGGTTCTTTCCAAAACCAAATGGGTATCGATGGCGATCGTAATACTAGGTATTATTACTCTTTGGTCACTGCTCGTGCCCGTAGTAACCACATCTAGTCCATTAAGGTTAATGACTCTGTGTTTGACTAGCCCAAGATTATTATGGCTAGCTTTATGAACTTCTACCAAGATCTTTGGAATGCTCCCTCAGGTATCCCTAGAATTGATATTTCTTGGCCTGTTATCTAGGGCATTGATAGTTCACATCACCATTTTCTGACTAAAGCCTTTGATAGAAATGAGATTTGATAGGTCGTTAGATTGATAGGCTATGGGAAGAGTCATGGTCTTGATGGTCTTACGGTTAAATTTTATAGGGGTTGTTGGGATATTATTTCTGGTGCATTGTGGATTTTCTTTAATCATTTTCATGATACTTCTGTCTTGCATTCTTCTTGGGTTCAAAAACACATTATGTTTATTCCTAAATATGCGAATCCTATTTGTGAAAGATTTTCGGTCAATTTCTCTTTGTAATGTTATTTATTGTATTTTGGCCATGGTACTTACAAATGGGTTTAAAGGTTTTGTGCCAAATCTTATTGCTATGGAGCATTCTGCTTTTCTTACCGAAGCATTCAAGATAATATCCTAGTAGCCTAGGAAGTGGCACATTCCTTCCTTTAAATCTAAAGGAAAGAATCCTTTAATCATTATTAAGGTTGATCTTGAAAAGGCATACGATAGATTGTTTTGGGATGCCATTGTTCCGGCTTTAAAGGTTTTAAATTTTCTTAAAACTTTTATTTCTTGGATTTATAGTTGTATGTCCTTGCCTGAGTATGCTATTCTTATCAATGGGTTCCCTTTACAATCTTTCAAGGGGGCCCGAGGTATTAGGTAAGGTGATTCTCTTTCACCTTACTTGTTTATACTTATGGTTCAATTGTTGTCCCATTTGTGTCACGGACAAAATTATAAACGAAGTGTTTGATGTACTGCTCATATATGTCATTGTCTTTCGGTTTTGATTGGCTTTGGTGGCCGTTTTAGGCTAGTAAACAAATGTTGCTTGACCCTTGTGAGTATTTTGGTTTGTAGTGAACTATTTTTGACCCTTTGTTGTGTGACCGTTTAGAGCTTGTGAAATCTATGTTTATAATTTACATTGGCTATGAAGTATTTGCTAAAATGGTTGCTTGTGGATCTTGAGTGAAACGTTTTTTCTAACCTGTTTTATCTTTTGTAGGTCCTAAGAGACCATAGGAGGTTTCTGGGAGGCTGACCTTTGCGGATGGATACGTAAGGGTGCCGCATGACTTAGGCAAAACTAGCTTAGTTCGTGACATTATGGTATCAGAGCGGGACAAGCACACTTAGAAACACTTGGCATGCAAACGTGGGGGACCTAGCAGGGTTGTGTTGAGGGCAACTAGCACGCGTGATCGTTTGGGGGAAACGGGCATGGAGATATAGGGAAAGGAGTCACTCAAAGGAGCGGGCATGTGAGATTGACATTTAGAGGAATGGCCAACCCTTCGCGCGAGAGGCACAACGAGGATAAGCAAGCTGGGAAGAATGTGTAGCGCACAAAGGTTGGGATGGCTGAGTTCGAGCTACGACTCGACGTTGGCAACTATACTTGACGGTGCTCAAGGCAAGCGGAGCATTTGGTAGAGGATAAGATCATGCAAAGTGAAATAGGTTGCTCAGCGACCGAAAGAGTTGTGCAAAGCTCACAGAGGTGAGGGGAATTGCTAACTTGAAGAATTCGATACTCATGTAAGGGCTTGTATGCAGACGAGAGAATGTTCGTGGCCATCCTAAGGTGACTGAAACTCGCTATTGTGGAGCATTAAAACTTTCTCTTCGGCATGAGAAGGATACTTCTGTAAGAGGTTGAT
This sequence comes from Musa acuminata AAA Group, assembly GCF_036884655.1. Lineage (NCBI taxonomy): Eukaryota > Viridiplantae > Streptophyta > Magnoliopsida > Zingiberales > Musaceae > Musa > Musa acuminata. Next base: position 35,793,833 of record NC_088353.1, read on the forward strand.
GTAGCGAGTTCAACATGTTGCTAGGCCTTGAGGGGGGTAGTGAGGGCTGTATTGGTGAGGAGTCGCAATCTAGCAAGTGCGTTTGCAGGGGTAGAATAATGCATAGTTTGTTTAGCAAGGCGGAGTAGTCCAAGGGATGATGGTCTCCAAAACTTCTAGAGGGAAGGATCCGAAGAAAGAAGTTACTCCAACGAGACAGATATCTAGGAGGGATAAGTCCCGGTTCTCTAAAGGGAGAATCATATGCAACGGACTACACATGTTGAAGAGTACCTCAAGACAACAACTCTATAAAGCTTAACGAACCGAGCGAGCGATGAGGAGTCGTCGTATGAGGTAATGCATTGGTGGATGCATTGCGAGATCAAGTGAGGGAGCGACCTAAAGTGACATAAATGAAGGCACACTTGGAGGCGATATAGAGATCAAACTCAACGAAGGGCTGACCCGTAGAATGGTTGGCGCGAGGACCACCATCAACTCAATGCAAATCAAGGAGTAAAGCAACTTGGATGTAACTTGGTGAAGTACCTAAGCCGCATGAAGGGAGTCAACATAAAAGATGGAACATGGAGCAGAGGCACGAAGCTTTCTTTAGACAAACGTCAAGGACATGAACTCTTGCAGAGGTAAGAGCGGGATCTTGTCGTTCCATGGGTCCCTCATTTTAATGGAGTAGACTTATCTTGCATGGTGTCAAAGACAAAGGGAGCTTCAAGGCACATGCACCTTATCTCAAAGAAGCATTTGACGGAGGAACTAAGGCGACTCAACTTGCGGAGGCGAAGTTGGGGTCAGAAGGCCTTTGGCATGGAGCAAGAGGACACGGAGGTGGGTACTCTTGAAGAATACGCTACAGTGTTGTCATTCGAGTTGCAATGAAGGAAGCGGTGCATAGTGGAGATTGTGTTGATCGGAGTAGAGGCTCAAGATCCAGATAATGATGCACTAATTTCAGCAAAGTTGGTGGACTTTAGAGTTGCTAGGTGACGAACTGTCCTAGAGCTGTGCTTCATTCGAGTGTGACCCGAGAGCGAGTGGACGAAAGTCGATTGCCAAAGGAGCGAACATAATCGAAAGTGGAAGAGCCTTTACGATGTGCTGGCAGAGGCCATACATAGAGGGATCGCAATCCAAGTTCATCCCACAATGATTAGAATGCAATGAAGATGTCACCAAGAGGCGACATGATGTAGCGGATCGTGGTGGAACAGTTCGTGGCAATGTGATACACACGAAACTAGTCCCGCGAGGGACTAGATCATACAGAGGTATGATCGGGAGATATTGGGAGCTCCACTTCGGTGAACAACATGACAACAAGAAAGGCTATGGATTCAAGGAGTGAATGTCATGGTACTGCAGAGGTGGGTCTTCCATGTGTGCACTGGATTTTGTATCGGATGAAAGATTTGGTCATCAGCATATTGTCACGACCTTAGCTGGAATTGCCTAAGGCGTGAGGCACCCTTGTGGCCAAAGACTCGAACTTAGCTTGCGTTGCCTAAGTCACGAGTCGCCCGTGTGGCAAAGACGCGAACTTAGCTTGCGTTGCCTAAGTCGCGCTTCGCCCTTACGATCTTGCTCCGCAAGGATCAGCCACTTTGTAACCTCTCGCAGGTCCCGAAGGACCTGTAAAAGAGAAAGAAATTTAGATCGAAAGAACGAGCAACGGACAAGTCCCGAAGTCTCGCGAAAAGGGAAGCTTTACAAGCAAATCGTCAAACACCTTGTGTGCACAAGAGAAAAGAGGGAGAGGGAGAAAAACAAGGCTTTCAAGGATGAACGAACAGCTGCAAGCCCACAAACAGTCGCTCACCTGGTCCCGGGCGCAAAACCAAGTTCCCGTAAAGGTCACGTGCGAACTTGCGAAAGAGTGTTCAACGCCCGGTATATAACCGAAGCCCCATCCAGCCATGTGCCACCCGGGGGGTTCCTGGGTGCTGAGATGGCTGACATTTTGGTGAGCGGAGGCAGCACTCCGCTCACCTCTCGCGGCACGGGAAAACAGAGCCGTTTTGGGCTGTTTTGGGGCTGGTTTGCTCGGTTCGGTGAGCGATCGCTTTGCAACGCTGCAGTTTGTTCGAACTTACATATTTACAAGCAAAATGACCCAAAACCATGAGAAAACATGCTGTCAAGCAGCTGTACATTCGGGTGTGAGCGACGAACGGTTCGTTGAACAGAGTTGTTGCGGGTGCGCGACGACCGTTCGTGACATTCTCCCCCACTTAAACTGTCGACGCCCTCGTCGACGTTTGTTGGTAGTTGTTGATGACTTCTTCTTCATGTCGCAGGGCGTCTTCAGGCTCCCAACTGGCTTCAGTTCGGGGAAGCTTTCGCCACTTCACCAAGTACTCTATCTGCTCCGCTCCGTTGGGTAGCTTTATCTTATGATCCGCCAGAATGGTTTCCACTCGCTTCTCGTAGGAGGCTGTGATGGGAGGTAACCGAGTTGGAACATTTCGAGAAGCATCTTGCGGATCCGGATGGTAGGCCTTTAGGTTGCTGGCGTGAAGAACGTTGTGAATTTTGAACCACGCCGGCAGCTGCAACTTGTAAGAAACATTGCCTACCCTGCTAATAATTGGGAAGGGCCCTTCATACTTACGCACCAATCCTTTGTGAACTCTGTTCCTGAAGAATTAGAGTGATGCCGGTTGGAGCTTTACCAACACCAAATCGCCAACTTTGAACTCTTGCGGTCGCCTTCCCAAGTCAGCCCACTTCTTCATCCTCTTTGTCGCCTTCTCCAAGTAAGCCCGCGCAATATCTGCATTTCGATGCCACTCCTTGGCGAAATGATAGGCTGAAGGACTACTTCCAGTATACCCAACTGCCATCGTGTGCGGAGTCGACGATTGTTGTCCTGTGATAATTTCGAAGGGGCTCTTGTTGGACGTAGAGCTCCGCTGCAGGTTGTAGGAGAATTGGGCAATGTCCAACAGCTTCACCCAATCTCGTTGATTGGCACTCACGTAGTGCCGGAGATATTGCTCCAAGAGCGAATTTATTCTTTCAGTCTGGCCATCCGTCTAGGGGTGGAGGCTTGTAGAGAAGTATAACTTTGACCCCAACAATTTGAACAGCTCAGTCCAGAATCGTCCCAGGAACCGAGCGTCTCGATCACTAATGATGTTGTGCGGGACTCCCCAATACTTCACTACATCCTTCATCATCAGTCTGGCCGCCTCTTCTGTTGAACAGTGTAGGGGAGCAGCAATGAAAGTTGTATACTTTGAAAACTGATCGACCACCACGAGTATCGATCCAAGTCCCCCTACAGGTGGCAAGCTTGATATGAAGTCTAAGGAAATGCTCTCCCATGGCCTTTCTAGTACGGGCAACGGCTCCAAAAGTCCCACCGGCTTCCGCTGCTCCGCCTTATCTTGTTGGCAAGTAAGGCATGTTCGAACATACTCCTCCACATCAATCCCCATCTTTGGCCAGTAGAAGGCCCTCTCCACGAGAGCCAACGTTCTGTGAATGCCGGGGTATCCAGCCCAAAGGGAATCGTGACACTCTTTTAAGAGTTCACGTCTTAAATTGTCCACTCGGGGAACATAAACCCTATTCCCTTTTGTGTAAACAAGTCCCTCCTGGACCCAAAATCGTCGTGTCTTGCCTTCTTTGATGAGCTGCATCAGGATAACTGCCTGGGGATCACTATACAGTCCATCTCTGATTCGGGAAAGGAAGTTGGAGTGTAACTGACTTGCTTGGCCTCTGCCCTCCAGTTGTGCAGCATTCACGCATTCCACTTTCCGACTCAGCGCATCGGCCACGACATTTGCCTTCCTGGGCTTGTATTCCATTGTCATATCAAATTTAGCCAGAAAGTCCTGCCACCGTGCTTGCTTTGGGGAGAGCTTCTTCTGAGTTTGGAAATAACTCAGGGCGATGTTGTCTGTCCTCAGCACAAATCGCGACCCGAGAAGGTAGTGTCGCCAAACTCGTAGACAGTGGATCACTGCTGTCATCTCCTTCTCATGCACTGGATACCGCCTCTCGGTCTCGCTGAGTTTGCGGCTCTCGTAGGCCACCGGATGACCTTCCTGCATGAGTACTCCTCCGATAGCGAAGTCCGAAGCATCTGTGTGGACTTCAAAGGGCTCTCCATAGTTTGGCAATTTGAGCACTGGTTCTTCTAGGACAGCAACTTTCAGGTCTTGGAATGCTATCTCACATTTGTCTGACCACTTCCAAGGCTGCTTCTTCTTCAGCAACTCCGTTAGTGGGGTTGCCCGCTTCGAATACCCAGCAATGAAGTGTCGATAGTAGTTGACGAAACCAAGGAAGGATCTTAACTCTGGCACCTTCTTTGGAGTTCGCCATTCCGCAACTGCTTGCACCTTCGACTTGTCCATCCGAATGGAGCCATCACCGATTCGATGCCCCAAGAATAGGATCTCAGTTTGAGCAAAGTAGCATTTCTCCCTTTTTACGAACAACGTGTTCTCCCTGAGAACCTTGAAAATCGTCCGAAGGTGCTTGACATGCTCCTCGAGCGTTTGGCTGTAGACGACGATATCGTCCAAGTAGACGACCACGAACTTATCCAAATACTCCTTGAATAGCTGGTTCATGAGAGTACAGAACGTGGCCGGAGCGTTGGTTAAGCCAAAAGGCATCACCAAGAACTCAAACGCTCCATATCTGGTCACACAAGTAGTCTTTGCTTCGTCGCCTTCAGCAATGCGCACTTGCCAATATCCCGACCGAGGGTCGAGTTTTGAGAAATACTTCGCCTTGCCCAATTGATCGAACAAGTCAGTAATGAGCGGGATGGGATACTTGTTCTTCACTGTTACTTTGTTGAGGGCTCGGTAGTCGACGCATAATCGGAGGCTCCCATCTTGTTTCTTCTGGAAGAGAACTGGAGCTCCGAAAGGTGCTTTTGAGCTGCAGATGAGACCACCGCTTAGCAGTTCACCTAACTGCTTTCTGAGTTCTGCCAACTCTGGCGGGGGCATGCGGTAGGGTGGTCTCGCTAGAGGCTTCACTCCTGGCTCCAGCTCGATACTGTGATCCACGCCTCTGCGTGGTGGAAGAGTCTTCGGCAACTTGGGTGGCATAAGGTCTTTAAACTCCTTCAGGACGTTCGCCACCACAGCAGGTTCTTGAATGGCCTCTTCGTTGAGTGGCTCTAGCTTCATAGCAGCCACGAACGTCAATTCGCCCTTTCGCACCCCTTTCTTCAATTGTAATGCCGAAATATGTTGGGGCTCCTTGGTTCCTCTCCGAGAGACGGGAACCACGCAAGGGTCATCGCCTCCCATCATACATAGGGAGTTCAAGAACGGCATCGGCACCAACTTCGCCGCGTGCATAAACTCCATTCCAAGAATCACTTGGAAGTCGTCCAGTGGCACGGCCATCATGTTGGTGTTTCCGCTCCAAGTCCCGATTTTGATAGGAACACCCTTCGCCAACCCGAAGATTCGCCTGGCCTCCGAGTTCACCGCTTTCATTCGGCTTGGGCTCTTCTCCAAGGTCAACCCAAGTCGCTGTGCTTCGCGATCGGCTTGGCCATTTAGCTTGATGTCCACATACATCAGTTCGCTACTTCCTGCTTTTTGTGCCTTCGTCTTCATGTTCTCCCCCACTTGACCCCGCATAGCGTTTAGCAAACGCATTGCTCCCATTCGGGGTCCTTGCGACTCCTCATCGTCGCTGCTGGATTCAGAACTGCTTGAGCTAAGGGCGACAGCTTTGCCCTTGTCCGATCGGGGAGGGTGGATGGAAGTCGTCAATGCATTGAGTGCCTGTTTTTGTGGGCACTCCCTTACCATGTGCGGTCCTCCGCACAAGAAGCATCCTCCAGGTTCGGCCCTTTGTGGGAGCTCTTCTTCTTCTGTTCGCCCCCGAGCTCCTTCCCTCGAGAATGTTTTGGAGGGCGATTGCCTGAAGACTGTTTCCTTCTCGCTGGGTCTTCAGAGGAAACAAAGTCGGTAAGCCTTTCTGCAGCTGCAATTGCCCCGACTACATCGGTAACATTCCTTCGATTCAACTCCTGTTGAGCCCATGGTTTCAAACCATCAAGGAAGCTGAACAACTTGTCTTTCTCGGACATGTCCTGTATGTCCAGCATTAGTGCAGAAAATTGCTTCACATAGTCTCGGATGGTGGTACTTTGGCGGAGTTGTCTCAACTTCCTTCTTGCGACGAACTCTGTGTTCTCCGGTAGGAACTGAGTTCTCAACTCCCGCTTCAAGTCTTCCCATGTGTCGACTCGACACCGACCTTGTTGGATTTCCTCCCAACGAGTTCGCCACCAAAGTTTCGCATCTCCATTCAGATACATTGTTGCTATAGAAACTTTGGTATCTTCATAATCGGGCCTCGTAGCTCGGAAGTATTGCTCCATGTCGAACAGAAAGTTCTCGAGCTCCTTGGCATCTCTGGCCCCTCCATATCCATGGGGTTCAGGTGCCCTCAAATTTTGTGGCGGTGCCGCGCGAGTGTTGCCTCCTCCCGCATTTAGCGTTCTTGTAAGCATGGCCACCTTTGCGGTGAGTTCCGCCACATCTTGTAAGTGCTGCACGGAGTCCTTGGTGTCATCAGACAGTCGGTCGACTAGGGCCTCGACCTTGTCGATCCTGGACTCCGCTTCCTCTTGCGAGCTCTCTACCCCAACAAGTCTTTGTTGGCCATGGTAGAGTTCCTCCATGCTCGCTTCCAGAACATCCAGGCGGGTTTCCGCCGTCGTGAGTCTCTCCTTATGACTCTTTTTCCCAGTTAGCGCACCAGATTGCGCTTCCTCCGCTCGCGGTGAGTTGCCAACTTCTCGCTCATCCTGTTCGCTGCCGCGATCCTCGTGAGCAGCTCCAACAGCATGAGAGCGAGTGTGCACATGCAGCCCACCTGCGGCTGCTTGGGGCAAGGGTCCGGCTTGCCCCGTCTTGCTTGATTCGCCACGATGCTTTGCCATGGCGAAGTTGCGAAGTTCGTTCGCTATTCGATCGAAGAGCTTGCCCACTCTGATACCACAATGTCACGACCTTAGCTGGAATTGCCTAAGGCGTGAGGCACCCTTGCGGCCAAAGACTCGAACTTAGCTTGCGTTGCCTAAGTCGCGAGTCGCCCGTGTGGCAAAGACGCGAACTTAGCTTGCGTTGCCTAAGTCGCGCTTCGCCCTTGCGATCTTGCTCCGCAAGGATCAGCCACTTTGTAACCTCTCGCAGGTCCCGAAGGACCTGTAAAAGAGAAAGAAAGTTAGATCGAAAGAACAAGCAACGGACAAGTCCCGAAGTCTCGCGAAAAGGGAAGCTTTACAAGCAAATCATCGAACACCTTGTGTGCACAAGAGAAAAGAGGGAGAGGGAGAAAAACAAGGCTTTCAAGGATAAACGAACAGCTGCAAGCCCACAAACAGCCACTCACCTGGTCCCGGGCGCAAAACCAAGTTCCCGTAAAGGTCACGTGCGAACTTGCGAAAGAGTGTTCAACGCCCGGTATATAACCGAAACCCCATCCAGCCATGTGCCACTCGGGGGGTTCCTGGGTGCTGAGATGGCTGACATTTTGGTGAGCGGAGGCAGCACTCCGCTCACCTCCCGCGGCACGCGAAAACGGAGCCGTTTTGGGGCTGGTTTGCTCGGTTCGGTGAGCGATCGCTTTGCAACGCTGCAGCTTGTTCGAACTTACATATTTATAAGCAAAATGACCCAAAACCATGAGAAAACATGCTGTCAAGCAGCTGTACATTCGGGTGTGAGCGACGAACGGTTCGTTGAATGGAGTTGTTGCGGGTGCGCGACGACCGTTCGTGACAATATGGGGGTTGTGTATCATCGAGGGAGAATTTCGAATGCAAGTACCAGTGAGTCCCATGGGGAGACTTGATCATGTAGAAGTATGATCGAAGCAGTTGAAGAGTTGGATTACTCCAGAGCTCATATTCGCTTAAGAGAGCCTGACAAGTCAGGGGACAAGGTCGAGTAAGTGAACGTTGCTACCAAGGAAGCTAAGGAGAACAGAATCAGCGCGAGTCCTGTAACATGATGGTGAAGGCTATGCATGAGAGTTGCAGTTTGTCTTTCTATCGACCAAGGGGAACTGCTCGGAAAACAAAGAGGTGTTAAAGTAGGCGGTCAAAAGGAGCGATGAAGTGACGATGAGTCCAGAGGGACTTAGCTACCTAAAACTAAGCATCGGTTAGAATAGAGATAGACTCGGAGGAGTGCCACAATGCCGCAAAGGCGGATCTACTGATCGCGAAGAAAGAGACGCAGATGCGAGGTGACAGATAGTAGGGCCATAGGCATGACAGCGCCATGGCACTACAGAGGTGGGACTTCCGTGGAATCATCGATCCCTTGCTCTCATGGAGGGAGAGCGCTTAGTCATGAAAGGGGCTGAGGAGGTAGAGAATGCAAAAGCAAACTCTAAGTATTGAGACAAGGCTGAAGGGCAGAGGCCAAGGAACTTCGTAAGACCGGTGTCAACGAGCTTCTCATCAAGATAGCCAAAAGTTGAGGACTTCGAATCGATGCAAGAGTGCTCGACCAAGGAACGAAGTAGACAGTATGTGGTGCTGTACCTTTGCTACTAAAACGAATAGGCGGCAGAGATGATAGAGAAGATGGTACAATCCCAAAGGAGGCCAAAACTATTAGATACTTGCTCTAAGTTGGGGTGAAAACTTCTTACATTCTAGAAGTTCGATGGCATTGAGAAGGTGAATCACAATAGCTAACTTAACGCAAGGAGTGCAAATACTTCAAGTGCTTTGGAAGTGCGAGCAAAGCGGGTGAAGGCTAATAACCAGCTCGATGCATGGAGTACAACCCTCGAGGAGGCAAGCGAAGTCAAGTAACCTTTGTCTTCTGAACTCTTAAGAGAATAGGCAAAACCGAGTACCCCAATTCTCTTATCTATCCGGCAAAGGAGCTATGCATAGCTTCAAAGACCCTTTGAAGAAACCTAAGAGAAGACAATAGTTGTCAAATCCTCATCAATGATGATCGGTGCTGCTGAGAGTTAATTGTCCGCTTCATTTCCAAACAGAATGTCAATTGAAAGCAGAAGTGACGTGACCCTACTTGGAAATGACAACTAAGTGGAAGAAGAATCAATAGACAAATTTTGCAGAGGAAGGACTCAAAAACTTTAAAGTCTGCGAGGCGATGCTCGTTAAAGCTCTAACACGCATCCATCCAGTTCAAGCGGCATGAGGCATTTAAAAGACTAGTGCATACTAAGGATGATCTTTTCCTTCATCTGAGGGATCCGTAGGAACTAACAGGGATCAACACAACTCAGCCGACCCTAAACCAGAGTCAAAGTCATTGGCGAGTTGAAGTAGTATAGTAGATCAAAGTTTGACTACTCAACAACAGCGGTGGAGTGCAATTGGGAGCCAAGAGGCACATTGCAGTTGGAGCAGAAGATTCAAGGCTCAGCAAAGGCGAGGAGATGTAGCGTCTGCAAAGGCTTTAACGAGGACGTCGAAGGAATAAGTGGGGGAAAATGTCACAGATAAAATTGTAAACGAGGTGTTTGATGTAATGCTCATGTATATCCATGTCTTTCGGTTTTGTTCATGATTTGCACAGCATGTAAAAGGCTAACAGTAGGCTTAACAACCCTATTTTGGTTGGCTTTAGTGGCCGTTTTAGGCTAGTAAACAAAGGTTGTGTCATGTGGGCACTTGTGGGCATTTCGGTTTGTAGTGGACCATTTTGGACCTTTTGTTATGCGATTGTTCAGAGCTTGTGAAGTCTATGTTTGTAATTTACATTGGCTATGAAGTGTTTACTGAAATAGTTGCTTGTAGATCCTGAGTGAAATATTTTCTTAAACCCGTTTTCTCTTTTGTAGGTCCTAAGGGACCATAGGAGATTTCGGGGTGCTGCACGACTTAGGCAAAATTAGCTAAGTTCGTGACATCTGTTAAATAGTGTTACTCGGGAAGGGAGGTTCACACCCTTTAATTTTAAACACAAATATAAGCTCACTCATATGATGTATGCGGATGATATTTTGTTTATGTTTTAGAGCTAACAAGAAGTCTTGCAAAACTATTGTCGATATCTTTCGTATGTATGAGATCCTCACTAACCAACGAATGAATCTGGTTAAATCTGAAATTTTCTTCCCTTGTGATAACAACCAATCTATTAAAGCCTCTATATGATTTCTTTGTGTCGTTTACCGGTTTATGCTTTTGATAACCATTTGCATGAAATTCAATAGAAGTTAAGCTCTTGGCAAGCAAATTTTTTATCGCAAGCTGGTCGCATTACTTATATTAAATCGGTTTTGATGGCCTCCCCTGTCCATATGTTGTTTGTTTCTTAGATGCCGGTTCATTTTCTGAAAAATATCAATAGTATGGTTCGGAACTTCGTATGGCAGAAGAACTCCTCTACCAGGGGTCTTCACCTCCTCTCTTGGGATACCATCACTGCCGTTAAGGATAAGGGTGGTCTTGGAATTCAAAATTTGGTGATTACTTTTACTGCATTGCAAATTAAGAGAATATATAATTATCTAAACAAAACTGACAGTATTTGGTGCAAAGTTGTTTATGCTAAATATGGAGAGGTTTATCCTTGGCAGAAAGGCTCTTTTGTTAATGCTAGTTGGTCTTGGCGTTTGTTTATGCATTCTATGTGGGATTTGCATTCGGCATTTTCATGTTTAATTGGTAATGGTTGTTTGGTTCACACTTTTGACCACAGTTGGCTTTTTGATATGCTGATTTCTTATATACGTACTTATGTAAATATGGACTATGTGCATATGTTCATAAGGCTTCTACCATTTCTACTTTGGTTTCTGATCAGAATTGGGATGTTGTAAACTGGATTTATTTTTCGTATCCCTGTTTGTCGATATGGTTTTAAAAGTGGATTTATCATGTGTCCCCGATGACGATTCTTGGATTTGGACCCTTGACTCAAAGGGCAACCATCAACCAAGGCTACATATGGCTTTCTATCATCTCACTGTGCTGCGGATCATGTACAATCTAATGTGTGGTCTAGTCTTTGGAGAATTCCTGCTGTTCCTCATACTATATTAGTTTGTTGAAAATTACTGCATGGTCGATTAACAACTTCTCATTACATAGCGAATTATGGTATAATGGGAGCTAATTCCTGCTTTATGTGTGGTTTTCATGAAGACAGTTTATCCCACTTGTTTTTTGGATGCTCCTTTTCACACGCTGTCTTTTATATCATTAAACAGAAGCTAGATATCTCCTTCAGATTTTATGATCTGTGGCATACTGGTGCATGGTAAAGGGAAGGTGATGAGTTGGGTAAACAATCTTGTTTAACCCTAAAAGCCATTATTGCATATGCCTTCTGGATGATCTGGAAGGCTCGGAATGGTGTCATTTTCAATGGTAAAACAACAACCTCTTATAGTATTTTCTGTAAGGTGGTGGCTAGCAGTATGCTGTGGCATAGATTCATCTGGAAAAATTTGGATTAGGATTTGCTATGTGGATTTTGTAAATCTGAGATTTTTCAGGCTAGCAGTATGCTGTGGCATAGATTCATCTGGAAAAATTTGATGTCCAGAATCTTAATTCTGAATATATGTGTGGCCCATACTGATTCCACAGACTTAATTAGCCAAGAGAAATCCTGTTTGGCCAAGGGAAACAGATTATGTAATGTGTCGGACGAGAGTATTTTTTATTAGATTGCTCATGTTATTTCCTTGGTAATGATTCATTCTCATAATATTGTAAATTTGAATGATATTAATTTTCTTCATCCAAGAGAAATCCTGTTTGGCCATGGGAAACCAAGCATATCTAAAAATTTTGCTTGACCTCAGTAAGTTCTTTAATGTCTTTATTTTAGTGTAATTTTTTTTATCACTCAGTGACATAGATCTCATCTATCTATGGAAATAACGTTTTCTTGGAAATATATTTTTAGTCGTATGAGACAAGGATTAAATTCTTAATCTAATACAGATACGGATCGACGATCAAGCTATACCAGAGAGGAGTGATGGCAGCAGAGTAAAAACAGTGCTGTAGTGGTAGGAGGAGAAGCAGGACAACGGAAGGAAGAAGAGAAAGAAATAGCAAAGTCTCAATTTAAATTTACGCATAAATTAAATCTGTTTCAGTAGATCGATGTCAACAGTATTGAGCTTAATTGATTATGATGTATTATTGGATACTCCAAGGGGATGATGAGAGTACTTCCTATCAACTTAAGCGTTGCTGATGGATCTTTTACTCCAAGGGTATGACCTTTTGGAACAGAGTAGAGGCTCTTACTCTTTTACACTTGTATGTGATAGATCTTTTAACACTGATGATTGTGCAGGTACCGGCTACTGCTTCTTTGATCAGCAGAAATGTTAATCTAGCTTCTGGTCCTCTGCAGGCAGAATGCCGAGCAATAAGGGATGATTTACCAAAAGCCTCTCAGTTGAAGTTACATGATATCATTGTTAACTCAGACTCACCGAAAGCCATACTTATTTGTAATAGAATTAGATTCATATCTTGGCATTTGTGAAATATCTATAATGATGTTCCCAAACTTGCTGAGGAAGTTATTGTTTTGAGTGTTTCGAGTTTTGAGCATGCAAACAGATTGTCAATCCGTCTAGGATTTTTTGTTCTCCTCCAGCATCGGAGGCGATTCCTGTACTTTTGGTGACATTTGAAGTCCTATCAACTGAGTTGAAGGTTTTTGTTTCAAAAAGAAAGAAAGGAAAAAAAAAAAGAAACTTGAGCAAGTGCTATTTGGAAAGAGTTAAGATCATTTCAATTCTTCCAGGTATTGCAAAAAGATACATATGGAAATGATCCAACAGTGACTGTTGGTTTCAATTGATCATTGTAGCTGCATAATCCATTTCCATCGAGTCCTCACATTTGTTTACCTACTAACTTGCATTTCCTTCAATCTTCTTTTGTTTCTTCTTTGTTGTGGTTTGGCAGGCTTGCTTAGACTTGAGAACAATCAGCCTGATCTAACATCTGCAGCAGCCATGCAGCAAATGGAGACTTCTGCTTTGGACAGGCCGCAAGATTTGACCATGATGTTGCAAGGACTGGTTTGTTTCATGCTGCAAATAAGGTACGATCACTAGGCTTTGTTCTTTATTTGCCGGCATTTTGATGGCAACATAAATGCTTTGCTTTCTATCTCATTTTAGCTGTTTTTTTGTGTGTGTATATTAGATTGAATGATGATGTTATTTCTACTGTTCGACCAATGGCTTCTTTTGCATGATAAGAAAAGCGACAAAAGTCGAGAGACACCATACCTTTTAGAAGACGGAGAAAGCGTGTGGCTTTCATGGATGGACTACAAATGGGAACTCTTCTCGAGATCAAGAAACACGACGACGACGACGACGGTGGAGGAATTGTATGCAGCGGAGATGGGGAATGGGTCCGAGGAGCCAAAAGTGTGTTTCACATGCTTGAGTAGTGCATGCATGGTTGCAATCTTGATGTTGTCTTCTGCTTGCGGCTCGGGGACGACGACAATACGTGGCTGTGTCCTATGTTGATTAGGTTAAGATTAGGATAATTCTGAATCTGAACCGATTCGAATTTATTCTAACTAAATCGATTCAAAATTGATTAATTCGGTTCGATTAATCGATTTATAATTATAAATAATTTAAAATTATATATATTTTTAAATGAATTGATTTAATTCGATGAACCCATCGAATCGAATCGAATCAAAATTTTCATCTAATTGGATCGATACAATAAGATTTATAAAATTAGACCATTATAAAACCCAAGTACATAAGGAATTTTGTAAAATTAGTTCGATTTGATTAATCGAATGAATCGATCATAATCGAATCAATTTTAGAAAAAAAACGGTTCAAAAATATATAAGATAAAATTTCAGACCATCAAATTTGATATGTGAATACGATACATTACAATTAAATTAATATTTCATGTCAGTCAAAATATTAGTCAAATAGAAAATCGATTAATTGAAAAAAATAAAACAATAGATCGATAAAATGTCGCCAGCTGCTCCGCACATGCACATGCCACGTGCAGGACACGAGCAGCCGCATCATCACGACGACATCCTCCGCGACAAGATTCGTACGTGAAGACGTCAAATCCAAGTAAATATATTTGACCATTTCAAAGCTTGCAACCTCCAAAGTCAGCCACAAACTATTGTGTCGTTGTCGACACAATGAATTCTTAGTGCTTCACACCACACCATCTTTGACAAGGAAAGAGAGACGACGAAAAAACAGCAGTTCGATTGTGCCTTGAATTCGATCGAGAGAGAGAGAGAAATGAGTAGACGATTAATTAACCTCACGAAGATCACGGAAGAGCCAAAAGATTGACCTCATGGAACAAGTCAAAAAAGGGCAATCTTAAATTACGTGAAGTCAAATTCCTGATAGGATTCTTCCTCTTTATGTAGCTCGATTATATTGAGAAATTATAATCTCTGCATATTTTTCTATCCTACTTATTCCATATCTATTTTTATTTTGATAAAGAGTCGAACCATATAAAACAAGAAGAAAATAGAGAGATTCGCTGTGGATCAAAAACAGATTAATTGAGGGAGGAAATAAAGCATATATCCTATCAGAGGAGAAGAAATTTTGAATGATAAATGATTTATTCATGCCCAATCTCCATGATCTTTCGATATGCTGTTCTTGATATCAATCTTTACAAGATGAACGACAATATCGGCAATCTTTGTCGTATTATTATTAGTACTTTTTGCCTTGCAATGGTTTCTACTTGTTCGAGTCATTCTTCGCATGTATCTTTGATTGAGGAAGATGATGGACTCCATAACATGTGATTATGTCGAGGGGACAGGCTGGTCCTTTCAAGAAGGGAGGCTGCTACGGATTGAAGGTAGCTCAAGAGAGACAAAGAGAGAGAGAGAGAGAGAGAGCAGTAGCGAAGTCCAACATCGATTGTAATGAAGGTAATGAAGCACATTGCATGTTTCCTGCGTGCATGGATTGAACGTGCAAACCCTCCCTGCACACACCGACACGCATGCAAGCCATCCTTATCTTCATCTTGAATTCACTTCCACAGGTGTCTCGGTCACCAAAACCCAAGAGAAGAGATCAGTTAATGATAGGTTAAAGGAGCTGTAAAGCTCCTTCCGATCGAAGCTTTTCCAAGATCAATAAAATCCCCTATAGAAATGTCTATCTTCTTCTTGGTTTTGTGAAGATTATTAACAACTATAAACATGTACTCCAACTACTTAACATCTGTACAGATCTATTTCAATCGCTCTCTTCCAGTCGAAATCAACATTCATGTCTACTGTTGGAAGCATGCAACTCCCACATCAATCCCCACTTGTCCACCACAGGTAGAGTGTAACTATCCTTGCCACCTCGGTAGCTCGTACCTCACCATTCCTGCCTCCCCAAAGCTGTGCTCGAACCCCAAGTCCAACAGGAATCCCAGCTCATCCTCACACCTCGAGCTCATCCCCACCATACCGGCGGGTGCGCTTCCCATCTCCTGTGGGAAGTCAAGAAGGTTGCGCTGCAGCAGTGCCATGTTCATCAGGAAGGGGTCTGAGCTGTTGTCCTCCTGCTGCAGGAGAGCAGGGAAGGATGAGCCAAGCTGGTCATGGCACACATCTGGCATGGGCTGGTCCACGACACAAGCAGATGACATCCGAGTGGGAGAAGAAGAAGCAGTCTTGTCATGATCCGACTCCCCTTTCCTCTTGTGAAACACTCTACAAAGAACCCAGTCCTCCTGCAGATAACATAGCGCACCAAAATGAGATTTTAACGCAGGAAAACATTCCATGCATCATAAGATAATCAATCACACACATATATGTCCATTATGAATTCTCGGAGTTAATAGTACGTTTTGGCATCAATTGTTTTCACCTGAATAGTCCAAACAGGCCATTCAGTTTGTGAATATAGGCATGTCTTTTTGCAGCATCTCTTATCTCTACGATGTGATCTTCTCATTATCTTACTACTATTTATCACTATAATAGATTCTTATCATTTTGACTTTCCAGTCGACAAGTGCATTCGCTTCACCATATAGTACTTACATCAGCTCTACGGCCAGCAATCTCATCAAGCAATTCTGGAAGATAAAACCCATTTCGGAAACAGAAAAAGATTGTGCTCGTGATGTAAGTTCTTGTCAGGTAGTGTTGCAACAAGGATGTGGAAGAGAAGACGACCAAAGCAAAGATTGCATGATCCTACGATCAGATAGTAACTATGCACGATACCCTGGGAGGTGAGTGGGGGGTCTCCAGTCGGAACTCATGCATTACCCAGCCAGTCTTTGCTCCATTCGGAGCTCTGCCTCCGTAGAACACCAATGTCTTCCTCATCCCAACCCTTGCGTGTGTTCTTGGATCACAGATTATTCTATCCTTCCCGGTAGCTTTCCAGTATCCCGATTTGGTTGCTCGGTTGGTGCGCGATCCGGTGGCGTATTTGCGGTCGCGGAAGCTGAAGAAGTACCACTCGTTGGCACTCAGTTTAGCCACATCTAACATCCATCCAAGAAGACAGATTAGCGCAATACAACCGTAGACCTCATGCAAATTCCTATGGTTGCATAGCATGGCATATACTCGCAAAGGGTTTCATCTGATTACTACTTCAGCCGCAAATTTGTTGTGGCTTTTAGATTAATTAGAGTCTTTTATGATTCTAATCCGGGAAAAGAGGTCTCACAATCACATCAAAAAGACTTCAACAAGCTGTGTTTGGTCAAATTATCAGTAGCACGGTGAGAAAAGCGAGCACAAAGTGGAAGTATCTTTCACGGAAAGAGAAGAAAAGAGGCTGGTAGAGCAGCTCAGGATCGAATTATAAGCTTCCGGAGAAACAAAAGAGGAAAAAAAAAGGGGGATGAATTAATAGTTTTTTATGTTTGATGCAAAGGATAAGTGGCAAAAACGGGACTTTGCGATGATCTGTTTAGGTTTCTATCGGCTAAGCCAGTCGGCACCTTCATGAAGTAATTACTTGGGAGCTTAAATGGAACATAAACTGAGAACTCACCTGGAAGCTCCCACGGCTCACTAGTGTGCAGATCCACCTCTACCATCGTCCCCTCCGAGCACCGTTCGCTGGTCACCTTCTTGTAGAGATAGTGGCAGACCAGCTCCTCGTCGCTTGGGTAGAACCTGAACCCCGGCGGCAGTGTGGATTCTATTTCTCTCAACCCCATTCTATCCATACGCCTTGGATCTGCTTCCTTGATCGGATGAACAGTCTTCGAGTCCCTCTCTCTCTCTAGATCTGTTGCGAGAGCTTGAATTCTTGAGAGTAGCAAGGCTGGAGGGTTTATATACCGAAGATGGCGCATTAAAGTTGGATTGTGAGTCTATCAACTGCAGGAGAAGCGTGTACCGACGTCGCCATCGCCATCGCCATCGCTGACAAGATGTCAGGGCACTGATGCTTGTGCTGCTGAACTAAAGAAGACCGCAGTAACAAGTAATCTCCATCTGCTCCACGCTTCAATGCACAAACGATTTTAATGCATTAAGGTTGTAACGTACGAGAAATAATTCCGATGACGATGACATGTTGGCATGAGGTGTGGCAATTGGCCAAGAGGGCATCATCAAGCATAATTATGCATGGCGACGCGTGCGTTGGGGTCGAATCATTTGCTCTCCTCCACCTTACATGATGATTAACAAATATAATATATCAGAAAGTTGACGCAGAGAGGTTCGGCAACTCTCATTTATATTTATGAAAAATAATTAAAATTAATCTATGAGAAATCTATACTCTTTTTTCTATCCTGTTTACAAATCCCCTCTCTATATATTCTATTCTAGAGAACAACACGCAAAGTATTCATTTGTTCTTTCCCATTTGAAACCTACAGATTTATGAGATATTTAGACCCTATCTTACTTGAGAAATTAAATATTGAAATGAGGAAACAAAGTTGCAGACACTTCACCAATTGTTTAAGTGTCTTGGATTTCAAAGCTCTTCGATGCCCTAAAATATAGTCCTCTTGGGTACTTCCTGAGCTAATGTGAGGCATTGATTTCTGTAGATAGTGATCTTGGCACCACCATGATCAGGCAAAGGAGACATCACACCATGGAGCTCCAAGGAAATGCCACAAGTACACTGCACTAATTTGTAGTGTGGGTTCATGGGATCTGATTACTCGTAGGCTCATCACCACATTCACTGTTTGATTGCAGAAACATGTCTCTTTTGGGACCAAACTGAAGAAGAAGAAAAGTAATAATAATGAGTCTGGACATATGATCCAAGCTGGACTAGCAGCCATATCTTAGGCTGGTCCAAGTTGTAGGTGGACATAATTCTCCGCCAGTAGCATCCAAATTAGGGTGTGCTTGTTAGAGTTTGTCCCTTGCAAACACAAAGAGTTGTCATGTGATCGATCATCTGTCATTGTGACATTGCATCAACCAATAATTTAAGTTCGATTCGACGCGTAATTACAGAAGCAAGAGACGAGATGAACCTTAGTTCTTTGGATAAGAAATGCCATGATTAATCTGAAATTATGATTTATGATTGGCTAATGGCAAGCATTAGATTCAGCAGCTTCGTTCCTGACCAGATGTCCGCTTTGTCCTCCTCGTCAAGCCTCCGTCGATGAGTTGCAGCGCAGCTCGCCACGAGTTTGGGTGTGGATGGGGGAGAGCACAGTGCTAAGGCAGCATATCTGGAAAAGGAAACCGGCTGCAATTATTAAGCTCCATGATTGGGTCCTTGAGGCTCTTCTCCATTCAGACAGGTAGCTGCTCATGAAGCTTACGCTTGTCCATGGAGTGACGGCTCCATACTCCCTTTCTTCCAGCAATTGCAGATGGTGGAACACACTTGCAATTGCATGGAATGCTTGCGCCCCCCCCCGCGCCGTGGGTCCCTTTCGGGCCAACCCACTCTCCCTCCGCCACGTGCTACTCGACCGCCACGTCGTCGCCGGCTCCCCCAGTCATAATCAGGTCAATCATTCTGTGACAGCATCAGCATCAGCATCATCATCATCATCATCATCTGCATGAACAGTGGTCGGAGGTGGTACGCTGCGGTGGATGGCGATCATGATAGGATTCCTGATGGACCACTCCGCTTGTGCCATTTTCTCTGGTCATCACAAGTAGATGACAGACTCGTCACTGTCTTTGTCTCCATCAGCAGAGCAAATCATTTGCATTGATTAATTGCAGCAGCATATTTACTGTGGGACAAAAAGAACCATTTTAATTCTCATCGGGGTCCCGTCGTTCACGTGGAAAGAACACCAAGTTTTCCTATCAGCGTGAGAAAGATCCACGACTACTAAGACTGTATTAATTGGGATCTACTTGCTCTTTCTGAGGGGAGATCCAAAAGCAGATATTTTGATCGCAGCTGAAGATGGCGACAAGCTCCCGAGGATGAGTGGGTTTTTCACCCCTACAGATTCCATCCATCTCACCCTACTAAGAGATATATATATTACACGCAATTCCTTTACTTGATGGAATCTACAACGACAACATTCATTAAGCAACGGATGTCGATTCCTGAAAAGCTTGGAGTCGGTAGGTGAGCTGCCAAGGATGCTCCCTTATCCATCTGATAGAGAAGTTGATGGAGGTCCAAGGTTCACATAAAATGAATGATCTTAATGGAAGATCGTCCATGTCCACCATGGTTTGCTTGCTGTAGGTTATGAATGATCTTGGGAGATGCTTAGACAAAGAAAAATGGAGAAGCTGTCGGAGAAGTGGCATCATCAGTCTCGTCCACGGCCACTAAAATACTGCGGAGATGTTGCATGATAACACATGGCATCTGCAAATTACCCTGCGAACCTTTTGATCTTTTAACCCAGCACGTATGATGGGCGATCATCCACGCCAAGGAGCTCTCGAATGGCTGTCACCAATCATTCTCACGAGAGGGACAGGCCACTGTTGCAGGACTAGAATATTTGCTCGAGTTAGCCAGTGAGGGCTCGAGTTCAGCAAAAGATTGCGTTGGTGGCTTGGGGAAATGGCAAAGCGTTGTCTGCAAGCATCGCTCATGCTGATAGGGCTGAAAGCGAAGGTGGAACGCATCTCATGGAGGAGTTAGGGTTTGGTAATGTGATGAGAAGCGCATCGAGCTTGTGCATGCCTCGCTGACGATGACAAGGTTCCTACTGCTGCTGCTGCTGCAACTGTGGCGGTCACAGGACCGACCTACCTCTCCCCGTCTGTGGATGGTAGGAGGAGGAGGTCATGTCACAACAAGCAACAGTGGTGGCTGATGTCGATCGGATGCACAGTGAAACCGGAGAAAAGGTGAAGATTGAAGCGTCGAAGAAGAAGACGGTAGGAAGGGGGACAAGCAAGTAGATCTCTCCAGACACGTACGGGATTTGATGCTTCGAGTGCTGTAGAATGGCTTATTAGATTGCAGATGGTATGATCTCCATTATTCGACCTTGTTTCTTCCATGTTGGCATGCTACTGCTCACCAGATGTGGGTCATCAGCTCACGAATACGGACGAGTTGGGTGAGAGTGACCTCTGCATCAAGAGTTTTCTAGTGTATAACCATTAACTCTACAAGTTAAACCTAATATAGAATGAAACCCAATCAAATGATTGTTTTTTCTTTCCTGTTTCTGATGCTCGATAGTAAATCAATTCTAATATTTTATATCATGATCCGATCATAATCGACTTATTAATTTAATAGATCTACGGATCACTCACTGGCTTGGCTCCATAATGCTTAAACTAAGATTAATGATGATATATAACTCTTATAGAATAACTGAAGCCCGAACTCCTATATGAGACAAAATTAAGGTAGATAAAAATATATTGAGATCAAACCCTGCTCGGATGAAGGATCGCATGATCGCAAGGATCTACGAAAAGCCTTTCTTGTTCCCCTGTCCTTTTGATCCGCTTGGGAATCTGCGAATCCTCTTCTCCAAAAATTAAGGTGCAGATCTGTAAGAGATTACGTGCTTAAGACAGTCTCCTCCACATCATAGCTTGCAATATCCAACACACAAATTAGAGCTGCCATGGAGGGGTAACAGCGAGACAAATCTTAAAGCAATTTCTGGATTAAGGGAGTGAGATTTGAGACCTTTCAGAAAAGGCTATTCATGAGAGGTAACAAACAGAGCACTCTCCCAAAAGAGTACAAACAAGAAGATAACAACATTCACATAATGTACGACATTGATATACTAATCCAAAAGATTTAACCCTCTGATTGCAACACATTGCAAAAAGATCACAATCACTATGGCCGTCCGATGGTATTCCCCAGTGATATTACACCTGCTAACTAGTCAGGCACAACAACTACTTTTTCTTCATATTGATTTCTTTGCATCTAACCATTATATATAACTGGAGAACCTAAAGAAAATGGAAATCTTTTGCAGTTCAACCTTGCACTCATTTCAATATCACAGCCAATGGTGAAGGATGACTTGCTTTAGACATGGGAATCATCTCCATTCTCTCATCTAATGACATGATACATCCTCAGATATGATCAGGTGGTTGGGAAAGATTGCTATGCTATAGTATTTCTTGGCTTGTAGAATGAAACGTGGGTTATCATATTGCTACAATCCCCAATCAGTCTTGTTATATTCAGATTGCTAACAAATTGTGGTTTCTATGGCCTCTAAGGGTAGGTCATCCTCAGGTCCAACTACTAGAGCTAATGATAAAATATTCTGTATAATCTAGGAGTGTCACAAATACCTTTTCAATCCAGTATGTAAAGCATAATTCTTCACCTGTAACTTAGCGCACAGTGGTGTTGGGTCCATCAAATCCTTCAGAACTCCATTAAATAAAGCAACTGTAATAGAGTTTATAAAGTGCATAGAGCTCATGAAGATATGTTTGATACCACAATGAAACCTGCTAATTAGAAACGGGTGGATATCTTCTTGAAAAATGCAACTACTGCTGCCGCCTAAGAAGAAGCCCCACTTCTAATTGCTTGAGCTTTCTTGGGCTTACTGGGAGCAATCTGGGTCTCCGGCTGCAATGTAATAACATAGAATCAGAAAGCAAACAAAATGTCATGCATGCCAAGATCACAGATGCCAAACAAGTATAATGAAATCTAGGTCACGTTGTGCAAGGAGGTGACCACCATGTTGGACCTTAGGCATGAGAGAGGAGCCATTCATGGACATGCATGAAACTTTAAAGATGAAAGAGTAGGAGGTGGCAACAGCAAGAACAAGCCATGACAAAGCAAGAAAAGGTTCAAGTTAGTCAAGAAACAAGGGGAGAAGCAGACACCAAGGTGGCAACACCAGAGCTAGAAGAAGAATGCAGAGCGAGTTAGTCGAGAAACAAGGGGAGAAGCAGGCACCAAGATGGCAACACCAGAGCTAGAAGAAGAATGCAGCGCAAGCAAAAGAGGGAGTGTAAAGCAGAATCACCAGACAATGGCCACAATAGTGCAATCTGTCGCTCACAGCAATGACATTAACAACATAGGAAGAATCCAAACAGCAAAATATCAACAAAAGAAGGCAGTTGTGGCAAAAGAACTGCATCAGCAACAGAGAAACAAGGGGAAAGAGAGGGAGGAAGGGAGAGGGGGAGAGGGAGAGAGAGAGAGAGAGAGACGAGTAAAAAATAAGTAATGATGAGATGAAAGGTCCTAAAAATCCAAACTAGTGTGGCAACTCTAAACAAAGCCTAAGCCACTCTAACATAGGTAGAAAAGCAGCAAAAAAAAAGTACAAAACAGATGTTCCATTTTTGAAGTTAACAAAATAGCCCAAGAAATTACCTCTTTCTTAACGGGCTCTTCCTTTTCTGACAAAATCAGTTCAATATGACAGGGGGAGGACATATAAGCTGCCAACATGTAACACAATGAATCATTTCTGAACCAAAAAGAACCTGAAAAATTAGCTCAATAAGTGATCTTACGGTTGATTCGCCCATGAGCACGGTAAGTCCTGCGCCTCTGCCTTTGCGCTTGGTTCACTTGGATGTGTGATATGAAGAGTGCATCAACATCCAAACCTTTCACCTAAATAAGAGAAATTGAGCATATAGCGATAGAAACAAAGCACCAAAGATGGAAAATAATTGGTCAAGTATGTTCATACTTCAGCGTTGCTTTCAGCATTCTTGAGCAGATCCAATATGAATCTGGCTGATTTCAGAGGCCACCGGCCCTGCCCATTTGGGTGCCGGCCCTTCGCTTGAGCTGTGCGTCCTACACCACCACAAAACCTTCGGAAGGGAATAGCCTGCTTGTGAGCAATTACATCTTCAAGGTATCTTTTGGCCTTTGACAAAGGCAGCTTTCTAATGGCATGAGCTGTCTCACGGGTATTCTGTTATATAATTACATCATTGGAGAATGTACAGGAAGTTAATAAAACTTGCATGTGCCATTAAGACAATATAGAAATATAGTATTTTAATATATATCTAAAACGATGTACAGGCACCTGCTCATCTGCTGATACACAAGCAACTAAAATGAGTTAAAATTTGTAAAATTTCAATGTGTTCAATGTTCTGATTCAATGGCATTTCTCAATCTACTTCAGTAAAATAAAGTACGTTAGTTTTCATCCGTAACAAACATAAATAAAATGTGACAAAAAAGGAGATCCCAAACAAATCAGTTTTATAATGAAGAACCATAATCTTAAGTTGCCAACAAGAATTCCAAAATCCATTCCTGTCCCCATGCCAACAACAAAATATTGAACACTTGATAGCTTCTTAATTTCATTAAGCCAATGATTGATGATCCACGTTATAAATTTAATCAATAATACATTAGTTCAGTTTATTCCAAGATACAAAAGGAATTTGAACAAAAAAAAATCAAGAGCATTTAGTATCTCTCCTGTGGCCCATAAACCTGAAGTCTAGAAAGTTGCATCTGTATCCATTTTAACATAGGTTAAAAAAGACTTTAAACTCAGAGACGGTGATATTTTTAACTGTATATAAGAGCGCCATCAATTAACAAATTTAGTATACATATATACATAGTCCTGTGTGGAGCAGTCACAACAATTAGAAAAAACCAATTGGACTATTATTTACAGATCCTATCTAAATGCAACCAAAATAATTTGCTTTCAAAGTTTCATTATAAACATAAAATCTTTTTCGTAGATATGTGCACATAATCTATATAGAGCACATGCGGTCACTACTGATACATCTGAAAATGGCTTCAAGCACAGCATCAGATTACTATTGAAAACTAATTTGACATTAGAGTTAGTAACGGTCAATGGAAAGTTGAATCTTAATCACCTCGAATTAAAAATGAAAGACAATGCTGAACCTAAAGCATGAGAATTTGGCATAAATGAAACAGACTCATGAAGTAGAAGACCAGGCAGAGGGTATTATTTGCAACTACTAATAAAACATGAGATATTGATCCTAGAAATACGTAAAACATTGCTGACAAAACTTCCCTCCCTTTCCCCTTTCCTCTATATTTAGCTAGATCTGGTTCACTGAATTTTCAGCTCTACCACTGAAATGGCAACCGTTTATACTAACATCTTTCATGAAAACCTACTTATTAAGTATAAAAATCAAGTACAAGATAAATGCACCATCGCGGTTACCATGTTGCAAAGAATATGGATGATGAAGATAGAAATCTCGCATAAATACAATAAAAAACCAAATCAACCAAAATAATGCCAAAGATATGAGACACTAGAAATAAATATAATTATAGACCCTCAGTTTAGAAAAAAATCGCCTTCAGATATAAAAATAATGTTTTTACTGAATTCTAGCCTTCCGGATGGATGTCTAGATATCATTTTCTCCCTTTTTCCACAACTCAAGAGATCCATATACTAGCTTTGCTTTCACACTATTTTACTAGTATTTGCACAAAAAAAAAATCTGAACTAACAATGGGACAGCATAGAACTCGTACTCATACAATAGTGAAAAATCTCGCACCTTGAAGTGAACCCTCATGTCCCGACCCATGGCTTTGGCGGCTGCAAAGACCAAAAACATATAAGCTCAAAGAAAAAGAATGACAAAAATCTGAAGAGAACATCATATAATAAAGAGTAACTGAGCATATCAGTTCAAGAAGAGAATTCGCCACGACCAACAGAAACAACAGACATAAATCCTTATATCCGAATCGTTACTAAATCGCAGTAGATCAGACAAAAACGATACCCCGAGCTCCAAAATGCTCGAAATCAGGGTTCAAGGAAACGCAAAATCTCTTTTTTATTGACCTTTTATCAAAAGCATCAGATAATAACGACCGCAAGATTCTACATTCCCGGGGAAGGACTAAGTAACCAAGACAAACATCGGAGTAGATCGATCAAAACCAAGACCCAGGCTTCAAAGATGAGTATATCCGAGATCGAAAGAAACCCAAAAATCAAATCGAAAGCAACTTACACTTGGTAGGATTGGAAGGCTCTCTCGAGTACTTCACCTGATCCAAAACAGGGAAAAAACCATCAGATTAGTAACGGATTACAACCAAAAGGAACGAATCGAAGAAAGGCGAACACTAGAATTGCACCATGGCTGCAGAAGAGTCGTCGCGATCTCCGACTTGCACACTCTGCAGGAGGAGCGAGGGAGCGAAGGGGGAGGCAGTTGCCCGAAGATGAGGCGGCTCCACGAATATAACGGAACCCTAACCCTGACGCAGAAGAATGTTACGGACCCAATGGGCCGACCTACGCATGCTTAAGTGGGCCTAATGAGGGTTGCTCCTTCTTCTACCTGCTAATTGACACGTGCGTTACACGTGGATGTCACACATGCATCTAAGAACTCATTATATACCATTAGAGGCTGCCAGAGAGAACAGTCCAATATGATTTAATGCTTTGTTATAGCATTAGGAATCTATGATGAAAAAGTGCAATTAAATAAACTATACCTCAAAAGTTCAATAATGTTATGTGGGTAGTTCAACATACTGTATATGGATATGAAATTGAAAACTGTGGCTTGATATGTACACAATAAAACGAAGATGAGAGCTATTTTGGCATGATCCATCAACACCACAATTCACATGGAAAGAAACCCATGAACAACAAAACTGGAATGCTTCAAGATACAAGTTTGCATCAATCATCCAACCTCAAGAAAATTTCTTGCACAAACAATTGGTCAATATTAATATGAACAATAAGGAATAAATAACACACCAATTTTACACTAGGACTATGAATAGAATGGTATATGGCCAACTCGAAAACCGATATATCACATCCCATATATGTTTATGTACTCGACAGAAGCAGATCCCCCTCTTGATGTATCTTCCTTGACTGGATAGAACTTTCATTGCAGTGCTCGTCACGCCGCTTGTTTCTTCTCGCTGTTCTTGCTTCGGAAGGGTGAAAGGAGGGAGAACGAATGAGTAACTGCATCAAAGAATTGATATTTTGAGCAACGACTATTGGGTCGAAGTAAAATCCACACAGATAAATTTATACAAGCAACAGCTACTCCTAGAAGGAGAAAAGGCAGAAAAGAATGTTTTAGTGAGATCTGTCACGCTACCAATTTTGGACTGTTCGAGCAACAGCACAGAGCTATATGTAGATGAGCTTGGAAGTTGTAAAATAGATGTCTGAACATTAGTTGGTGTGCCCCCAGCATGAGAATCATTGCAAGAAATGTGATTTTTCGGTATATGAACTGAAAAGAAAGTGAAGACCTGCAACATGCACATATCATTTGGCAAGAAGGGTTCCACTATGCTTTGCGTTAACACCCAAGCTTCTGTGATACATATTTTCTTAGAAGCACAAAGACAACTTTGCTGTTTCAATTTTCTTTCCATGTCGTTGTTGATGACTGGTCTAAAAGCCTCTACTTTTATTCCGCTTAACAACTAGAAGTAGCAAACTCATCAAAATTTCAACAGCTGACTAACTCGATATGGCACAAATTATTGATTGAATCAGCTAGGTAAAGATAAAGACGTAATCAAGGTGAGCAGATTTTTTCTTTCTTGATTAGAGGAATTCAGTTGTTTACGCAATAATCCGTTACGTAAAATGAAAAAAAAAAAGGAATAATCTGCAGAAGCTGAGATCTTACCATCGTTGGATGAAGCAGCAGTAACCGTTGGATCATCGACTGATGAAGCATCCGAGTCAAGGTTACCTTCACCTGAAGCTGAGCCATGGCTCTTACGTCCAAATTTTAACAACTTTCTGAAACCTTTTGATTCCTTGCTTCGAGGCTTCTCATGTGTTTCATGAGTTATATCAGTTAAACTTGAATTCTTGAAACCGGATACATGTACCGTAATACTCCCATTCTCAGCATGTTCTGCAGCCATCTCAGACTCTGATGCAGGTACACCTCCATATCCCAAATTAGGAGCAGCAGGATCTTCCAAGGATGTAACTCTGGCATAAGGGGCTTGATAACTCTTTTCTGTTACAGTCAAGTTTGAGAACTTCTGAGGCTCACTCCCCAA
The DNA here is from genome assembly GCF_036884655.1 of Musa acuminata AAA Group. Taxonomy (NCBI): domain Eukaryota; kingdom Viridiplantae; phylum Streptophyta; class Magnoliopsida; order Zingiberales; family Musaceae; genus Musa; species Musa acuminata. Next base: position 35,821,292 of record NC_088353.1, read on the forward strand.
GCAAGGAACAACCACCTGATCAACAGAAGCAACATGCATCCATCATCAGCCTAAAGTAGCATTTGTTGAGGAAAGAAGATATATAAATAAAAAAGGAGTGCTCTAAATGGAAGCAGTAGTCGAGATAAAATTTATGTAATTGTATACGTCACTAGAAAGCCCCTTAAATAATGTGATTAGATTTGAGCCTTATTGATCCCACAAGCAGCTTGCCCGTGAACAATGGGCAAAAGAAAAGCACCAAACAGAACCATTAGCATTATCAGACAAAGCATTGAAATATGAAACAAACTAAATACAAATAGATATTTGCTTTTATAAGAACTCAAATGCTAAAGATGTTGAGAATTAAAATATTTGCTAGAAAGAAAATGGTGCTCAGAGAGAGAAGTGATGAGACAATCAGCTAAACTAATAAAGTCCTTTAAAGATGTGCAACTTAGATAAAATACCTTGTAGGAATTCAGCTGTTCATTCAACTTGCCTTCACCAGAATCCTCAACCTGAGTTATAACAACTGGTGAAGGTGGAGCATGAAGAGCTGCATATCCTGTAACCATCCCATCTCCATGTGATCTCTCCTTTGTGTCTATCATCTCATCAGACTGCTGGACCACAGGGGCAGTGACCAAATTATTTTCGAGCATCACAACAATCTTCTCGATCACTGGATTCTCGTCGTTGTTGCTAGGTGGCTTGTCATTGGCTGATTTTCCGTTGTTGGTATCAGATGCCTGAGAAGCTTCTCTTGCAGTCTCCTTCTGCAATGGGTCTTTGCTAGCTGTTTCATTTTCAACTACTTCAGTTGAAGTTGGTGGTGTTTTAATCCTAAGCTCTGGTAGAGTTGCTGACTTACTTTCCTCCTGTTGTATGATTGCAGTAATCTTTTTCTGAGACTCATCAGGTACCCCTCTCTTTGAATCTTGATCTGCAGTTATAGACTTCACCGAGGAACCAGATTGAGTATAATTGCTTTTGGGATCAGAGTGTCTTTTCATCCGAAGAGAATCTGTTTTTGCTTCCGGCATGAGCCCATTACTTTCTTTTTTAACCTCAGGTAATGAAGATGCTGATCGAGTTAACCCATGGTTACTGCCATTTAATTTGCTGGATTTAATAGGTTTCTGGGGATCATTGGATCCATCTGAAGAGGTTCTGATGGGCAATTTTCGCAAAGGTGAAGAAGAAACAGGCTCTGTGTTGCTAAGCTTTAATCCTTTGTGAGGACCTGGTGAAGGCTTGATGGCTAAACGGGCCTTTGTCTGCTGTGGAGTTGATGGCGCCTGAGTGACTGTCGAACCACTTCTTGAAGCTATTCTTTTTTGCCTCTCCCTTTTCAAAGCTTCCAAACGCTTTAGCTCTTCGTCTTCCTAAAAAAGTAAAAAAATAGTGACATGCTCAGCCAAGCAGAGAAGCAAAACATCAAGACTAAGCCACAACAGACTAGCGGAGAAAACTTCTTTATACAGCTATACTCAACTAACAAGACTTTAAAACAACAACATACCAAAGAATTAAAACTTCTGAACTACAATCTTTAGTACCTTCAAACAATGTCAAGTATACTTGTTCAGAACTGTGAGACACAATCGAAAGCCAAATGGACTATCAGAGGAAAAGAGACTTAAAACACTTGTAGAAACAACATAGTATGAGATTGTCAGTGCTCTATCTTTAGTTTACCTATACCAAGGTTTTGCGCAAAAAGATAGTTAACATGCTAATCAAAGAAGAGAAAAGGATAGGGTGATTGAAAGAACTAATCAAGAAAAGGATAGCTCAATGAATAAAGGAAATATGCAATCAGGTTTATGCTTGTTTTTATCAATGAAAGATAATATGAAGTATAAGCTCATCAGGTTTCTTGGAATGTGCTTTCCTGTGTGACACCCCTTTCTCACTTCCTGTATGATTAGCAACCAGAGAAATATTCATAACATATTTCAGACAGCCAACAGAGGATCAATCATAAGAAGTACCCTTTCTTTCTTCATTTTCTGAAGATCAACTTTGTGAGAACGCAGCTTCTCTGCACGTTTTTGGGCTTCAGTCAATAGGTTAAGCCTCGAGGATGTCCCTTTCTTCACCAGTGCATCCTTCCTCCTTTTCTCCATACTATCATTTGAGACCCTTGAATTTTCCTTGTCTAATTTCTGTGATTCTTCTTTAGTGCTTTCTGAGAGATCCTCTTGGTTAGTGGCTTCCAGCTTGACAGCATTTGCAACAGGAATCTGAAAATCATAGTCCATTGCTGGATCATATCCTACAGAGACAGTTTCTGTTTCACGTTCAGGAACCAAGGACAAGTCATCTGGTTCGTAGCTAAGCTGATTTTTGGCTTTATCATATAAATTCGAACCATTCTGAAGGGCTGAGGAGAACTCAGAATCCATGTCAATAGGAATTATGCTGTCTGATCCAAGATCCTGTGAATCTGTTCTATAAGGAAGCATGAAGGTCTCATCTGTTATGTTGTATGACAAATTCTCAACTGCTTTAACAGGATGCTCATCCATATGATCAACAAATGGGTCAGAAGAATTCTTAATACTGAATTGCTTTTCTTGCTCATAAATCATAAATTCATCACTGCTCATCTGCCGGTATGCTCTTCCACCACTTTCTATTTCCTTGAACTGGTTATCTGTCAAGTCTCTTCCGTTACTTGAAGCTAAAAATTGATCATCAGAAGCTACCTGCTTCATTCGGATCGTCTTCCCACTAACAGAATCAAATTCTGCCATGCCCCCATCATGATAATCACCATAATCTCGCTCAGGAAGAACGATAGGATCAGCTTCGCTTTTGCTCTGTTTTCTCTTTGACTGAGGCTCTTTTTCTCCCATGAACATGTCTTCACCAACTGTTCTTGACTTTTCTTCAGCACTTAGTAAGAAAGTCTGAAATGCTTGCCAATTTCCAGAATCTGCCTCCTCTCGATATGCAGCTTTATCATTGCCATAGGCATCTGAAAATTCTTCAGGTTTTGCTGGACGATCTTCTTTCTTGGAACGCCTAACAGAGTGCTTGTGCTTTCTTTCTCGCATGTCAGCATGCACATCTTCACTATCTTCTTCAGCTTCAGATTCAGAGACAGACTGTGAACCACTTTCGGATTCCACTGAGCCATGCTTCTTCGATTTGATGTAATTTATGTTGCGAATGACAACAACACCAGGCTTTTTCTTTCCTTTCCGACCAACTATTCTGTGAGATTTATGACCATGAGAACCTTCTTTCTCAAGATCTGAAGTATTTTGATCTGAATCATCTTGTGACCTCGTACTTCTTTCCCAAGTCTCTGATTCAATGTCTTTATTATCTGCTGACTGCCTTTTTGACCCCTTTCTGTGAGAGCTGTTGAATCTAGGATCCTCCATTGGAGGATATGGGGGATGAAAATATGGAACGCTCCCTGGATAGTTTTGATAATAAGGCATTCCTTGCATGGGATAAGGTTGAAACATAGTAGGACCTGGTGGAGGATGCATAGGCCACTGTGAGTAAGCAGGATGCTGGAATTGACCTTGAAGATACTCCTGGTGTCCCAGTGGCACCTTTGAATCTGAAGGAATCTGTTTATCTGAACAGAAGAAACAAATGAATTAAGATACACTGATCTATCAACCCAGAATACTAATATATGGAAATCTGGAATTGAGGTAATTGGTTTGCATTATGCAAGAATTCACATAAATACATTGTGGTTATCTTCATGCATGCATTTGTTTTGGAACTCATGTTACATATTTGATCAGACTTGCCATTTGAATAGCATAAAAAGAATAAAGATTATGAGAGGTTTTCTCATGGGAAACTTCCAACTAAGATGATATGTCAACCAAATAAAATGAGTTGACTAAATGATCAATAAGAAATAATACGTTGCAATGCTGAAACCAAAAGGAAGAACTTGTCATAAGTTTACAGATAGGGGAGAGTGCCTTTGACAATGCATGGAAATGTAGAATTAGAGAAGGCTTGGTGCATCAAATAATTTAGATTATTTAGGCCAAAAATTAGAAGCAGTTAAAATCTTTTACTAGGATTGTGATATGTATTATGAGAATTAAAGGACTTTTTCTTTAGCTACCGACTTTAACATGAATATTAGCTGATGTAAAGTGGTCTCAGCTTTCATGTTCGGAGCATATACCAGCTCTTCCATCAAGCTCTGTAAGCATATCACCGCCAGTGACAGATTGTGCATCTCCGTGATCATTCTGCATCATAGGATCTGTAGCAAATATAATCCCAGAGGCATTCAAAGCAGAAAATTCAGACCGAGTTGACATGGCTTCTGCAACTTCAACTTCAAGCCATTGTCCAGTCTCATGCTTTTTCTTCCATAGCTCCATAAATTGTAAGCAGGCATCCCTGTTTTATAACGTGGAAGAAATGAGAACTATAATGAATATAAGATGAAGAAAACATATCAAACAATGGTGACATGATCACAGGAATTATCTCAAACCTTTGTCATACCATCATTAGAGATAAATAAGTCATAGACTTGTCACTATATCAAGATTTACAAACTGTTCCTTAATTTTGTTTTCAAAATACCTTTCATGCATTCATATTACTCTTTACTTTGTCATTTTATGCACCTGAAGTTTTCAGATTTTGACAGCAAATATACTCCCAGTTCACATATTCCCTGCGGTTGCCGAATCATTCTATATCTCAACATGTTAACTAGGAATTTAAAATGATGAAAACTAGCAGTATTCGGTAATGTATTAGTTGGACAAAGGCAAAACTAACTTTAAACGTGAGGCACCAAAGCTTTCAGAAAATGATATCAAATCCAGTAAATTGTCCATGTCAAAACCAGCTGCTGCAGCACGTGCAAAGGCCATCCCCTGTTCCTTCCGCAACACCATTTTGCGAGTCTCAAGCACTTTTAGAAGTTGAACTCTGCAAAAAGGAATTCATTCTTACTGTAACATGTAATGAAAAAGTACTAATGGAAGATAATATAAGCATCCACCAAAGAAAAGACTTATTTTTTCATTGTTATTCCTATCATGCAATTAGGATGCTATCACTGGGAATATCTAAAAGGAACATGGACGCCACCTTACTTATCCGTTATTTATTGATTATCTGATGCTTCAACATATTAAATGGAAAAGACAATATAAATTATTCTTGCATATATGGGGGACATTCGTACTACTATTCTTGCATGCTTCAGAAGAACCAATTTCTAGGAAAGAAAAGGCTAAGGATATGTTAGGTTGCTCATACTTTGAATTCTCTTGTGTGGTGGATCCATTAGAATCTGGTGGATTTGGTTGTGAATCAGGCTGCCACATATCAAGAAAAAAACATGTTTATTAACATCTCTGTGAGACAAGTATTAAATACATACAAATGTGCATGTGTGTAGCTACGTATATGCATGTTGTGTCCACAGAATAAAATTACTTTGAATCTCTCAATGTACCAACATCAAATACATACCAAATACTAACACTTGGAAGGATACTTCTTAAACAAGTAACATAACTTTTTGAAGTATCAATTTTTTTTTCAAATAATTATTTATTCATAAATAGGATACTTTTAGGATGTATAGGAATTTCATTGAAAAAAGAGATTTATAGCCAAACACTTTTTGCAAATGTCAATTTTGCGATAATAGTCAATATGAATATTGAACTCTAGACAGATCATATGGTTTTATTTGTATTTAACATCATATTACAATTAACAAAACTATAAGTCTATAATAACTATTTTTTTTCTTACTTCACTTATCATAAGTTTTGGTTGTATAATTTCATGTCGAATAGAAGCTAGCTAATATTTTATTATTTATCATGATTGTTAACTACATATTTTAGTAATTCAAATAAATGGAAAATTTTACCGTATAATATGGTATACATTTTAATATACTTTATTATTATGTTTGAACCAAAATCCTATTATATCTTTTCAATATTTGTCATGTTGACATGCAAGTAACACATCATATCAGCTCTCCATATCAGTGTTCCAGAGGTTTTGTATGCAAATGTCAACTTTTACAAATATACATGTATGTTTGTATGATGCATGCATAAAATCAATACCTTATAAAGAACTATTGCCTTCGCTGCATCAGTATCAACTGAGATCTTCGTACCTACCCATGAGCAAGCGATGATACAAAGGTCAGAATAGCAAAGGGTGTAAGTAGTGGAACAGAAACTGAAATCAATATTAAAATTGATGTGTCCGTGGCATACATATGGATAATTAAGGCCAAATAGAAATATTAAGATAACTAACTTTCAGAAAGTTAAATGAAAAATGCAACTAGCATGTATGGTGGATGACATAAGATTCCTTAAGTATCTTTGATATGTAGGTCAGGAGATCATCAGCCCTAATGAAAAGCCAGTATAGCAGACTTCATTACTTTTGAAGAAAAAAAAAAGTGTCTTAATGTTGTTCAGAACAAAAAAAATTGTGTTTTAATGCTGTTCTTGTACACTATGGTTGACAAAGTTCTGATGCTGGAACATATAGAAACCTGCTCCTACTAACAAGATGTTAGTTTGAAAATTGGACACAAACTACAACTTCTTTGATCTATGGGACTACATTAACACACCTAGGAAAGGAGAAACCAAATGTTAAAATGCTCACAAATCAATTATGGTTTTTTATTTAGGACTACTATAGAACCAGATGAAATTATATACCTTCTACTGTTTCTGCTGGCTTTGATTGATGATCTTCTACCTGCCAAATGGCATAAAAAAGGATGTCATTTGAGTTTTACAAACAACATATGAATAGTTCGGATATATACAATGCTTGAGACAACATTATCATTCCCCTGAATGGCAATTGCATTTTCAATCTGCAAGATCTCAGACTCTATGGTTGTCACACGCTCCAAAACCTCAGGTGTGCTCACAAAACGAACAAACCTGTCAATATCAGAATTAGATGCTGAATTTGGGTATTAAAATTTGAGCATGTGCCCAAAGTTCCTCCAAAAAGATAAAATGCAACTAGCTCATCAAGAATTGAGAAATGACATGTTTGAAGACCAACAGTTAATATGACAATTCCATGTTGTGTTGTTCACTTGAAAGATCATTTGCTTACCTCTCCACAGTGCCCTTGGTGAACCATGCTGCCTCAGTTTCTGGGTCTGGTTCAAGAATGATGGAATAGCCACCCTTGGCATTCTGATCCTGAGCGAACTTCAAATGGGCAAGAAAAGGAGTCAACAAGCCAGATGCAATCTTCTGTGTTTTACCATTTGCTATGATGATCAAATCACACCTGTTAAGAAAGAAAAGCAAGACTCCATAATGAACAAGCATCCTCCACGAATGATACCAAAACCATCTTATAATGATTCACACAAGCCTAAGTCTGCCCAATACATATGGCTACAATAAACAAAAAACGAGGGATGAATTTTATCGAGTACTATACTCTTCAGTCAGGCAATGGTCTACAGGGTGGATAGATATCAATCCAAATGATATCATACTCATTAAGAAGCCTGGTATACAGAAATAGCGAAAATAATACTAACTACTACCTGAACCAAAATTGTCAGTTTAATCCTTATCTGAACTAGCGGGAAGTAATCACATCCGAAGCATGTCAATGCAAATTCCTTTGTGTAATCTAACAACTTTGACAATTTCCTATATAAAAAAAGAAGGATTCCACTCATACTCCCAAAGTCCCCATTATAATAGCATGCAGAAATTTGTTTTCTTTCTTTTGGAGCTCGATTGAGAAACCCTGATAGATCTTATCAATTAGTCAAGAAGATTTTTCCCACATCTCAAACAAAATTACCACAAAATCTCCCAAGATCTGAACTTTTTCTATATGGAAACATCTGATACGGTCCCATCCGCTCACCTTGATCCAACCCTTGAACAAGAAACAATTACATCTAGAAGGATCTAACATTTTACCTGGTTCGAGTAGGCGTGAGCTGAAACACCAAGGATTCTAGCCGAGCCTCCGACCTCATTGCACCCGGAAGCAAAGATCTCGGAAGAAAGATGAGATCTTTGAAGAAAGACTAGGTCTTTGATCCCACTCCTCCCTCTCCCTCTCTCCTCTTTCCACCCTCTGCCCTCTATCAGATCTTACTCGTAGCCAGGTTCTGGCATCGAAAGCGCCACATTCAGAGAAACCTAAACGAAAAAGTAAAGTCAAGGAATAGCGATCAATGAACAATTTTGGGAGCGCAAAGCGGCGGAGTAATGGCTCGAAACAGCTGCCTTAATGCTGAAACTCTCTAAAATATTAAGGTACCAAATGGATCTTCAATGGCGACTGTAATTACAAGTAAACAAACAGTATAAATAAGAGAGAGAGAGAGAGAGAGAGAGAGCGAGAGAGAGAGGCGGCAAGCTGGAGAAAAAGAGGCCTCAGGAGTCACAAGAAAAGAGCTTCCGAACAACTGTAGCAGAGCATGGCATCTATGCAAACAACAAAAAGAACATACAGACGGAGAGAAGCTTTGCAGACCAAAAATGAATTAAATTCTTCGGAAGATGAAATGAGCAGAGAGAGAGAGAGAGAGGGAGAGAGGCTTTGGATTCCAACAGGACAACTGGAGACTGGGTGGAAGAGAATAAAAAGCAGAGTTTTTTATCCAAAATAATGGTGGAATATGAGAGAGAGAGAGGAAGAGGGGATGCTTCACAGTAGTGGGAGGGTTGAGTAAGTAGGAGTGGAAGGGGTGTGGAGGGGTCCACAAAACATGGGTCCCAGGGAACAGCAGGACATCTTGGATGCAGAGGATCTTTCACTCGCTCGGTTTGATTAGCATACCGTCCTCTCTCACTTTGCTTACTCTTAAAAATCTTCCAAATTCCAAGAAAAATTTTACTGTATTGAGGGGTTAATTTATGCAGTCTTACTTTTTTATATTAAGAATAATTGTCATCTTCTTGGAGAGTAAAGAAAAAGAAGAAATTGCTGAGTGTAGGATAAGCCTAACTGTGTTGATGGATCATTCAGAATGAATGATTGTGAATGTATTAAATGGCATAGCATGCATTCCAACCTTTTCTTTTTTTATTCTTCTCTGAAGGGTCATAGAAAATTTACATGTTGTCTTCATTGGCAGTGGTGATGATAAGCCCAAACACCCATCAATCTCCAGCTTGTAGGTGCAGGACATGACAAAGAACAAGAGCCTCACTTCTCATGGCACCTCAATTATGTGGAGTGAAAGCAGCAAAGCATAGATGCAAAAGCCACTCTGTCAATGATTGCAGCACCAACCATTTTATCTTTTTGATCTTGAGGAAGAAGCAAAGGGTGCTTCTTGGCATCTTCACCTGAGACCAAAATGCCATCTCCACCACCAACTCAATCATCTTTCCATCTTCCTATGACAGATACTTTTAGTATGCAAAAGATTTCGAGCTTGAGTTTCCATTAACTCAAGAAAATTTATTGTTTGATCTTACATGATGAAAATTTGTAAATTCTATTGCGTTTGATTGTGTTGATTCATTGGATTTTTAGATTTATATTCGGTTATTGATGTTTTCGGTTTTGAAGTCTTCTACAGTGAAAGTTAAATTGGCCAGCTTTTGAAGGCTGCATCTGTGATGTTTCTTACATGGAGTTGATGATGTGCATATATATTCTCTCCACAATTTGATGATGATTTAGGGAGTGTTCATGTGGTGATAGCTACAACATAACAAGGAAGATAGCTGCATGCCTCCCTCATTGTGTGGTGGGAGAAATGAATGAGGCCTCTTTCCCTTGACATATGATGTTATCTTTTTGTAGACACAGGTTGGCTTCTTTGGACCCACATCAGATTGGAGCTCCCTCCCAAAAGTGACTGCCCACTAACCACACAGTGTCGGTGTTGGGTGGAATATATCTTTCCACCCTCTTCCCAGATCTCACTTGATGATGCTGCTGACTTCCAAGCTCACACCTAAACTTAGTTGTCCATTTGTCTTTAAGAAATATGATTCTGACATGAAAACCTGGTTGGGTCAAAGCAGAGTTTTCTCTTCTATGTTCTTCTTCTCACTCACATCTGCTAATGTGAAGTTTGGGTGAAAGGTTTGGACTTTTTTTTTACTGCTCAGTTTCTAACCAGCAGTGAAGTACAAGTCAACTTCTTGTGTTGTTCTTGATGGATGCCATGGAGCGAGAAGAAAGCTTAGCCAACAAGTGGCCGGCATCCAAGTTGTCATTAGGCCATGACCTATTGCTTACACATGCTCTGCTGCACTGTTATCATCCACATTAACAGCTGCTGCTTAGTTGTCTGCCATCAGAAACATATCCCCATTTGCTTCTCCCATCACTTGCTATGGTTGGTGGGAAGTCAGACAAGAAACAGGTAAACTATGCAATTGCAGTCACAGCAATCTTATACCTTCTCTCCCAGCTTTTTTGAATTTTTTTTGTTAAAGAGTATATATTATCCTTTTTTTCTTTTTCGAAAAGTTTAACCTACTAAGATTTGATTTGTGGTCATCCAAGTCAATCTCAAGATGATCCCAGAGTGGTCATGAGTTTAAATGTTGTGCTTATCTCTTTTTTTCAGGTGTTTAATTAAAAAATATTTATACAATCAAGTTTACCAGATGTTAAAGAACATATTTAACCTTTTTATCTTTTCTTTACCATTTAAGCTTTTGGGATTTGTGAATCATGAATCATAAGAAGCTAAGAGTAATAATTCAGGCACAAAAGTTCTTAAAGAAAAGATTATGCTTTGTTCAGAAATATAATTCTTATATCAGCACTGTACAGTATATGAGAAACAATTGTCAACCCTCATTTGGAGGCTGACAAGGATAGAAGCTCTGTGGTTACATAATGTCAACCTGGAATCCTATATTCTGGATAGTGAAGAGACTGAGGTAAGAGCAACTTTTTCTACCTAGAGATGTCAATTTTGATCAAGATGATGATCAAGTTTCAATATATTTAAACCTCCATCTAAACCCCTAACACACCATGCTGACCGTAACAGATGTTGGTTAATAGCTGAAGCTCTAAATATGATCATGTTGTCGAACACAGCTTGGCCTGCACACCATTATTGTTCTGAATCAAATTCCTTAACTCAACCTAACCTATGCCATCTTCATTTCTCACTGGAAGAGAAAGGCAATCTGTGCAGGCAGGCTTATCGGTTCATTTCAGCTTCTATGATTACTAAACCTTCATTTACAGTAGTATCTTGAGCCAGATTTTCAGCACCACCTTGCTTGATCGATCAAAAAGTGGGAGATTCTCCACCTTCTTGTTTAGGTGAAAAATGAGCCACCTGCCGACATCCTACTGTATCTGAAACATCAATGGCAGCAGCCATGGGCGCAGAACAAGAGAGGATTTTGGGACATTAAAGAAGACTTGGTTTCGGACACAACCATAAGGTTGAAACGTATTAATCATACTACCAAACACCACTTTTCTGAGCTGGAAAGGAACTGCTGAGCTAACTTATAGCTTATCCAAACACCACTTGTTATTAAGCAGGTGACATTTGGACTGCATATTGTTTGGTTTCTGAAGGGGATCAGAGGTTGAAGAAGGGTAACTTGCGAGACTTTTTTTCCCTCCGGTGTAAGAAAAGGAAGTCCTTTTTTACTTCCATGTATCAGAAGCTTGTATCTCCAAGATTTCTTTTTCTTACATGAAATGTTCAGACAGACATATCCATGAACAACCGAGTAACCCACTGCATGAGTAGGTTCAGTCATATTTCTGGAACTGGCCGAGGTAGAATCCAATATATGGGGCCTAATGGCAGACCAACTTATCATTCCAAGGAATGATTAGCCTTTTGTTCATTGACTAAGCGAAAGGGGAGTGGTACAGAGTGTTTTTCTTGTATTCAGCTTCGGAATCTGCTTGAATTCTACCTCGGCTTCGGAATGGCAGAACAAACTAACAAAAATGTTCAGCTTCGGAATCTGCTTGAATGGAGAAAATGCAATTCACCAGTTTGTTCTGTAGTCAGAACTGCAGATACCTAAACATTGAACAACTGAGGCATCCATGTCTTTTCCATCAATCTCGTCCATTTGATGTTTCTCAACTGCTATTTGAAAATATTTAATTTCAAATTAATAAAAGTACACCCATGTAACTCACCTTTTACAGAAGAAAGAAGAGAGAGTCATTTACAGCAGCAAATGTACTTCTCCCAGAACCATCAATCTGGAGATCTCAAGAGATATGGTTGATATCTACATAGAACAGAACAAAAATTTCAAAGCAATAACTCAACACTCGCATAGACATTCGGATTCAGTTTACAAGCATCGAGAAGCACAATAAGCCTCGAGAAGCACAAGATAAGATACCAACTGCAAATGTAACGCAAGAATGATACAATTTACAAAATATAGGGATCGTCTCATTTTATACAAAGATTATGGTTGATCGGCACAATTTTCACTAACCGACCTCAAAAATGGCTTTGAAAACAGTCCTATCACATTACTCTGCTGGAGAACCATCCGGCAGCACAAAAAAAACAACAACAAAAAGTCCATTAGGCGAACAGTTGTTCTTTTTTTGTTATATAGTGTTCCTGTACAATCTCAACCGCTGGTAGTCATTCCACAATGGACTCCATAATTCTAAGAGCCATGACAGGGCACAGATATCAGATAGCCCCTTGCATTCAGTCCAGAATCATTGGAGCAGGATCCGATGTATCACATGCCTCAATAGACTCGGCGATTCTGAGAGCCATGACAGATTTGTACACTAAAAGCTCAGCATTTGACAAGAGCATCTGAGCTCTACCACGTAAATGGATGGCAAGCTCAACAGCTTTGTTAGCAGCATTCTTGGCTTCCTGTACCCTCTGCAAGGCCTCCTCGTGTGGTTCAACTATAATAATTGACAGTGATAGTTAGAATGGCATGTCACAGAAAAGCAAAACAAAGTAAAGCCAGACTGAGTGGCAAAACCTAATCAATCCGACAAAGAGTTCAAGATATAAATGCTCTAAAAATTGTTTAATGACTTTATAAAAAGAGCCAAAAAAAAGAAAAGAAAACTACTTTCTGCGGGTGAGAGAAACTTGCATGGATTCTAGGAAAGCATTTCATCATAATCAGAAAGAACACAAGTTAACATCAAAGCAAATTAAACTTACAAAAATAAGGGTCTCATTAACAAAATAACCTAACTATTCTATGGATACTGGACCAAAGGTTGTGGGTAAGGTCTGCAATAACGAATGATACCGTCCGTACCGGACGATGCGTATCAGTCCGTCAGCAGACCGACACACGGACTGTCCGCTGCCGAGCGGTACCATCGACTGAGGCATTATCGTTGATGATGACTGAGGGAGAAGAAAGAAGAGAGAGAAGGGGAAGAAAGAAATAGGAAAAGGGGAGAACTAGGAGATCACCACTCTGCTCCTCGTCTATCGACGACTTCTCTTCCGTGCCCAGGAGAAGAGGCATCGACGTCGCAGGGCAAAGAGAGGCAAAGTTTTTTTTTTTTTCTTCTCTTCTCGGGCGACGTCGCCTACAAATTTATTTTTTATCTGAGACATCACAATTTTTTTTTATTTGCAATGTCGCCCGAGGCGACATCGCAATTTTTTTTTTATCTGCGACATCGCCTCAGCGACGTCGCCCCGCATAGAGGTAAACCGAGCGGTTTACTGAAATATACCGTTCGGTATACAATACCGTACCGTATTGAATAAGTCTCAAAATTTTGGTACGGTACGAAATTTCAATCCTTGGTTGTGGTTATTTGAACAAAACATATATAGCACACAGGTGTATCATGTCCAATCAGAGTAAGTTTATGTAAGTTCAAAAAATACTTGACAACAGGCAGCAACATGGCATGAACCCTCCAAAGTTCTGCCAACAAATTACAAGCTTGTTTGATAGAGAAAGGTTTGTAATATATTCGTTGCACTCTAAACATGCACAACAGCACAGCAACTCTCCAAGTACAACTATATAAGAGAGACAATCCAGAAAAAGGGCAATTACGAGTTCAACCATGGAGAAGCCAAAAAATAATCCAAAGAAAAAAATCAAACAACCACCAATGAAATTCTAATTCTGAACAAAACATAAATGGTCAAGGCCTCTTGTATGAACTTTCTTTGATCTCTCAGCATTTCATATTTTAGGCTACTTGATATGTGTAGATGAAGGGGGGATGACGGCGTGAAAAAATCAAATTAATTTTCGTGATATGAAAATATTTTAAGAATAAAAAACCAAAAAAAACATGAGATCAGAACACGTCGCAGACATCTAAATTTCAATTCGACGATCTTTATCTCATGATAACATTAGAACTGCTTGCATAAGAGCCAAACCAATGTCATGGTAAAGGCACAACAAACCTTGAGAGGTGACCACCAGCTTTGTTCTAGTTATCTGGCTACGTTGCCTATTGAAAGATCTCTTCTTGCGCACAAATGGTTTGTGTATGAACTTTGCCCTTCGCAAAGGTGGACCCTGTTCAAAATTATACTAAAGGAACTGAGACATTAAGTTGAAACAAAAAAAAAATATGTATAAACCATTAATTAAAAAATCACAGTAACATCATTAAAGTGATCAGCACACTAAACTCAATAAACACCAAAAGCACAGACAAAAGAAAGAACACTAGCCATACATAACAGACTAATTGGAACAATTAAAATGGAAAAAAATCATAATGACAAAAGAAAAGACAATACATCTTAAGAACACTGAACCAACATGGACAAAGAGAACTCGTGAAACATTATACTGTTGCATAAGCATTACATGATATGAGATGAGTAAAATGAAGCTGGTAAGAATTCGATCCACATCTGAAGCTTGTTATTAAGTATAGAAGAGAAAATAGTTGACCATGTGGAATAAATCGAAGTACAGCTGATGCAGCAAAATATTGCAACAAGCTCTCACGAAACAGAGTCATAGTCTAAAAAATTGTGACGCCATCAACAACTTTTATTCAACTGCCCATTATGACTCCATGGAACAAAAAAGAACAACCATGCAACTGCAGTGATACGCTAAAACCTATGGTATGAAACAACATGTATCTACTCTAAAATTATATAAAAGCAAGTCGAGTTCTTTCACAGAAAGATGCATCCAGCAATCAGCTAACAGCAAACACTGTAAGTTAGCATGCATATGTATGCATGTATGTATCCTAATACTAGGTCATCAAACTTCATTTTGTGACTTGATTCAAATCTTAAAACAATATAAAAGAACACAATAATCATCAAACTAACAACTGCAATTACCTGGAACTCTCGAACTAAAGCAGCACATCTCTTGTTCCTCTTTCTTATCCAGTAGTCATAAACAGCACCCAACATCTCTCTCATTCCAAAATTCTGATAAAGATCTAATGCCTTCTCCTTATCAAATACATCATCCACATTGCTGAAAGCATCCTTCTCCATTGCATAAATTATTTTCTCAAAGTTGTCTGCTGTAACAGCCAATTCGCCAAGATCCATATGTCGAATGCTAGAATTATACTCATCAAGCCACTGCTCATCCCCTGAGTCCATATCATACCTAGCAATTTTGCTAAATAGAGCTCGCTGAACTTCATCATCCTCCATCCTGATGTATTCATCAGGGTGTACAAAAGTAGCAGCGCATGCCTCGGTACCGGAGACCTCCTCAAAGATGGGCACTGGAATCATCCTAAAGGAAGCCTCCTGCAGGTTACGCTCTCGGCATTCTGCATGCAATTCCTTGAAAACAAGCCAGTCCCACCTATCCAAAAACTCAAGCTTCCATCTATCTTCTCCAGCCCACATATAGGCATGAGTGAACCGATTGACAAAACAAGGCCTCATGTCCAGAGGCCTGTGCAGGTACCTCACTTGACCATGTGACTTCACAGTTATGCACCAGTCCTTCGGGGCCAACATGTCCAACATGACTTCAAAACCTTCCTCTCTCCAACACCTGTCTGCATCGGTAACCAGAACATTTGCCTTGCAATGTACAGAGTCTATATTTCGCTTCACCTCTGCCAAAGCAGACTTTAGTTCCTTATTCTGCTCCACGGGGCTCTTCTTGGGAGACTTCTTCTGCTTTCCCTGAGAACTAAGTGGACTTGAGACATCACTCTCATCTTTGCAACTGGAGTCCTCACCACAGGCATCAGGCACATCAACAAACATTGGCTTTACCATGAGTTCTGGGAAACTACTTGCTTTATCTTCTGATAAAACACTAGAACCATTCTGACTTGCTGTATCTGTACATGAGCTCATCAAACCCGGGTTCTGACTACTTAGAAACCTTGAGGAACTTCTTCTCCTGCGGTGCTTATCTGGCCTTAAACCACTAAACGAAATTGCATTTTGGGTCAATGATCTATAAGCATCAACTAGATCATTTTGTTCGTATACATCCATAGAATGAAGCCTTAAACGTTTAGTTCCCAAATAATCTGCCTCCACAAGAGCATGAGAATCATTTTCTCCGCAATTAACAGCTACGTAGGGATCAACATGTGAGACCATTAAGGTCCTCGCAAGAACACGAGGTAAATAAAGTGAACCAAGAAGAAAGCTGACATGCAAGCTCCTAAAGTAGGACGGAAGGGCCGAAATATCAAGCCATATTATAGGAACCGACTGTCTAGAACCATAAATCTTACATAACCCACAAGAAGGCAAAGCATTTGTCAACACCATATTCTGAAACAAAACAAAACAAAACAAAATTCATGATTTCAGACAATTAGGCGTTCAGAGAATCAGTGCAAAATTGGAAGGAAAATATGTCATTGTAAAATAAAAGCCTTACATCTCTGTCTCGTTGGAGTGGCAATATATGGACTCCATGCTGAGAGAAGACACTTGCCAACGACCCAGATAGTAGGAAGGCAGCAAACTCCCAAAGAGTCACCGTGACCCTCCTCGTCCATCTAAGTATAGCAATTAGGAGTCTTGGAAACAAGAGTGAACTACCGACGCAAGAAGATTCCACGATCAGTGAGAGCACCACAGGACCACCTGTGGTAATGCACAGACTACGTTCCTTAATACCGATCTTCTTCACGCCATTCACTGAAGATACTGCAACTCTAGGCTGTCTCTTCACAACACCTCTTTCGTTCGAGATCTCCACCCGCTCTCGTTCGAATACCAGAGGTACATGCGCTACCTTTAGTCTCTTCCTGCGACCTCTCCGCATGAAAACCAAGCCGTATCTTTTTTCGATCTCGGAATCCCCATCTCCAACAGACGAAGATGGTGACCCTGCGTCACTAGGAAGCTGCCTCTGCCGCTTACGCCCATAAACCATCCCAAACTTCTTAGTCTGCGGACAATCCATAGAGTTCTTGGGAACAAAGGACTCCGGCAGTTCCCTCACGATCCCAGCAGCACGAGCCTCCGGCTCGTTCCACACAATGGAGTCCCTATTTTCCCGCCTTTCGCCATCCTCCCGCTTCCACCACTGCAGATCCGCGGTACCGCCGCTAAAGACATCCAACCACTCATCCCTGCGCTTCCACACAGCGAGCCGCTTCCCGGACCGCAGGATCCTGGAGTCGCCGTCGCCGCAGGCATTCGCAGCCACAGCAACGGAGGAAGGCTTGGCGACGAACACCCTCGTCGACCGCCGAGCCCCCACCGACGGCATGGGCTGCGGTGCCGGCGCCGGCAGTGGGAACACCCGGGACCCTATCTCCGCTTCGGCCGCCCCGTACAGCTTCCTCCGCGCAGCGCTAGGGCCCTCCGGTCTCGCTTGTCGCCTCATCACCACCGCCATCTCGGCACCCCAAGAACCTCCCCATGATCAACTCCGATCACCCGCCCATGGTGAAAGCCCGATCGGATCCCGAATCCTTCCGTCTCCCCTCCTTAATTTCAGTTAGTCTCAATACCCTGACGCCGATTTCGTTTCACCACTTGTCCGGTTCCCTCCGAGATCAAGATCTGAAGAGGGGGACTGAACTGATGGCGGTTAAGGCGCTTCACGTCGTCGCCGGTCGGGGTGGATAGAGAGTGAGAGGGCGAGTTAGGGTTTGGATTCGGGCACAGCTATTAATGACGACTGACAAGGCGAGTGGAGCCGTCTGATGGAGATCGAACGGATAGAACTTGGAGACTTCGCACGTCGTGTTGCTCCTCTCGTCGTGGGATTTTAAACAGGCCGGGGCGATTTTTCTAGGCGCATCGGTCGAGTGCGCCGCGGCTCAGGTTGGCTGACCACGCGGCGGTCATCGAAACGATTGCATTCGCCGATTATAAGGCACGGTTTCGGCTCCCAAACGTGGGACCGCGGAGCAGCGGACGCGAGGGGGCAAGCGTGTCCTCGTCGCGGAGTTCGAGGTGACGGCGACAGGTGGGATCCGCGGACGTGCTTTGCGGGAGACCATAGGACAGGGGTTTCAAGGCACTGGCAGGCTTACACGTGTCATGTTTGTTGACTGACTATATCACCTATTTTCCTTAAACGGGAATTCGAGATTTGGCCGAATAAAAAATGAACCAAATTAGTGGGGCCAATAAAATAAAAGTTCTTATTGGCGAGAAGTCCTGAATTCCGAATGACGTCGTGCGCAAAATCCTGGATATCTCTTGTCCTGTGGGCTGTTGTTCATCGATCGAACGCACGTCGCCGGGTAGTTCAAATATCTAAAAAAACCTAACAATTACATCCCTTGAAAGTGCTTTTTCACATCCATGTCCCTATATGCTTCGATAATGACAAATATATTCCTGACGTGTGGTTCCTTTGTGACATTTTATCAAACATGTTTAAGATATGACTAGATTAAACCAAGCAAAGGTTAAACCTAAAAAGATTAGAATAGAAATTAATAAAACATATTCTCACCCATATGTCTACATGGACAAATATTAAGCCAGAAAACATAAGCTTCTACAATCAGGCAATCCCAAATTTTATTCTTAAATAATATTTAAGGTATAAAAATATATTTTAAATAAGAGTAAGTTTTTTTATTTAAGTACTCGAACCCATATTTAGGGATGTTGGATCATTGACTTAGCATCGGAGGAATTGGATCGAGAAACCTCTCCCAATCGCGGTGGAGCACCTCGAGGACAAGATACTTTCACCTTGGGAAAGCTTTGGACAATCCTACACAGAAGGATCTAAACCATATCGAGTTAACTAAAATATCAATAATAATTTTTTTTATAATAATTTGGTACTAGAATGACAGTTTGATCTCATAGGAATATCCATCCTTCAATCCTCTTAACGAACTCTCCAATGATGAGATATTGCCTCCAACTCATAACACTTTTACTTATAGAGAACAACTGTCATCCTTCCCACATATATATGAGTCTACCTTGATGCA
Source organism: Musa acuminata AAA Group (assembly GCF_036884655.1). Lineage (NCBI taxonomy): Eukaryota > Viridiplantae > Streptophyta > Magnoliopsida > Zingiberales > Musaceae > Musa > Musa acuminata. The sequence goes on from NC_088353.1 coordinate 35,840,618, forward strand.
AACGCCAGCAATGTAATAGCGTATATTCAATAACTCAAGCCCTTCACTCCTAGGGTCAAGCTCGAGTAACTTACTCGTTCTCGTCGAGATGTTTTTAAACCTCACTCATCATGTGTAGATGTTCATGCTCATGTTGCAAGTTATCACCCTGATCTTGCCTCAGTTAGCCTAACAAATAGTGCCACCATCTTAGTAGTAACCGACATCTCAATTGCCACTTGCATTGGAACCATCAAAATCCCCCTGGTTGACATGATGCTAGTATCTCAAGATTGTCCGAGGTCCATGGAACCGCCAGCTGAAGGAGCACCCTACTCCCTAATGGTGAAGTTTAGTGTATCACCACACCATTACTCTACTTGGCCCAAATCCGAGACTCAATCAATGAATTCAATGGATGGCTCTTTAAGAGTCCAACTAAGATAAAGAAATCAACACTTAAACGAGATGCGATAAGAGTTCTAGTAGTCCATGGGAGAGAATTTGGTCGATCCCACCTCAGGTCAGTCCCCATTCACCTAGAACATTAAAGAGGAGTCCTGACTAACTTTCACCTCTTATTATTATAAGTCTTTGATGATAATACCGACCCGATTGAACACACTACTACCTTTTTTGCCCATATTTCACTCTACAGCACCTTAGATGCTTTGATGTGTCTCACATACCCAATGATGTTGAGCTGATTGGCGCGATAGTGGTACACTCATCTTAAGCCACTCTTAGTCGGCTTTTTCACTTGGCTTACAAAGGAGTTCAAACTCTACTTCATCAAGAATATATTCCTGAAGCCATCAACGATAATGTTGCTCGGAGTTGGGCAAGGGGAGGAAGAGACACTATTCAACTTTGTTGCTCAATTAACCAATAAGCAAGATGAATACAATGTCGTAGTTCGAAACAAAAGTAGATTAGTGACCAAAAGATTCAATCAAGAAGAAGGTATAGATTATAAAGAAACGTTCGCTCTTATGACTAGATTTGAAGCCATAAGGACACTCCTTAAAATTTTAAATTATTTCAAATGGATATCAAAAGTGCTTTTCTTAATGGTTTTATTTTTTAAGAAGTTTTTGTTAAGCAACCACCCGGATTTGAAAAAATCTTTTTTCAAACCATGTTTATAAATTATCTAAGGCTTTTTATAGGTTGAAGCAAGCCCCTAGGGCTTGGTATAAGAGACTTAGCTTATGCACTAGATAAAAAAGAATTTAATTGGGTTTCTATTTGTGAAACTATGCATGACATTTGACACACTCTTGAAATCATGCACGAATGCACAAGTAAGGTTAAAGATTCTAAAGTTAATATTTTTATGTATAGTTTTAAATTGTTTCGAATAGAACTAAGTGATGACATGTATACTTGTTTTACAAATGTCATCAATGGTATAAAAACTCTTGGCAAATGTTTTTTAAATTTTGAACTTGTTAATAAAGTTTTACGATTACTTTTTAAAAATTTAGATTTGAAAGTAACTACAATACAAGAGGCAAATACCTAGATAACTTTTTACTTGAAGAACTTATCGAGTTTTTGATGACCTATGAAATGACATGCATGACACATGATGAATATGATAATAATCTTTTATAGAACAAGAAGGATTTGACACTTCGAACAATAAAAGACCACTCGAGCGAAAGCTCAAGTGATGATGACATAAAACTTGTAACAAAAAAATTTAAAAAGTTCACAGAAAAGACTAATTCTAAAAATGAACTTTAAAAGGAGAAGCTACAAAAGAACAAGAAAGCACTCAAGGTAACTTGGAATGAAACGAGTGCATCCGAAGATAAAGAGCAAACCGATGAAGATGAAGTGGTAAACTTCTCTTTGATAGCTCTTAACGATGAGATAAATGAATTAACCCAAATGTCTTTACCTTACAATGAATTATTTGATACATTTAATGATTTATATGATGAATGTAAATTAGTTAGCAAAAATTTTAAATTACTAAAAAAGAATCATGCCTCTCTTTTTAATGAATTTAAAAAATTAAAAAATGAGCATGATAATTACATGTTAAGCTCTTGCACTAAATGTGAATAGTTAAATTTATAAAAAAGAAAATTTTGCTATTACAATAAACTTTAAAAAAAATTAAAATTGATAGCAAATCTTTAAATATGATTCATGCCAATAAGAGTGTGTTAGGACTCTAGCTATGAGAGTTCTAATTGAGAGGGATATTCAAGTAAAACCTACCTAAGTCGACCCCTATTAAAGAGATAAAGAGGTTGGCTAGAGTTAGGAGGTTGTTTCTTAGAGAAAAATTATGAGTTATAAAGGAATAGAAGTATTGAGTATGAATCCTATTAGAAGTTACGGTTTAGAAGCATTATAAATAGCCATATATTCCTCCTCTTTTGATAAGAAATAGATGAATCTTTTATGCAGCCTTTGAGCAGTAACTTGGAGGGAGAAACCCCTATAGAGTTCCAAGGAGGTCGATCCCCTAAAGAGATCAACCCTAAGTTTAGAATCTGCAAGGGTTCTATCATCTGGTATCAGAGCAATGTTCTTGGTGTCTCACTGTCTTTCCACAGCTATCCATCAACCCTCCACAACCGCCCAAAGCAATTCCTATAATTGCTTAAAAAATCATCGTCGAATTCTGCCATCATCTCCACCACTGCGGATCATCTTTTGATCTCCCCGTGAATTACAACAGGTTCTAGTTTCCTACCTTACTACTACTGCAATTTAGTTATCCTTATTTGAAAATTTTAAAAAATATATTTTTATATTGCTGTATAAGCTTTTCATCGTAAAGTTTTCATCTCTATGGCGAAAGATATATTGCAGAATTTCAATCGCATAGCACAGTTTGTTTGATCTTACTACTGTGTTTTTTCTGTCCAAATCTCTACAAAATTTTTATGACACTTTGACACTTCCTAACAGCGGATTTCCCTTTGGCTTCATTTGAAAATTTCTCAATATAAACCACTAATCTTTTACGTCCAATCTGCTACACTTGAAAATCTGCGCTGCAAAAAATTTCAATCGTATATTGTTGCCTTAACTAATTTATTTACAATATTTTTTGAACGAAATTTTTTATACACTTCATATATCATCTTGGCTTCTATCTAAGATTGATCTATTAAGGAATTCATCTCTAAAAACATTCTTGTGTTGCTGCAAATTTTCGTCGTAAACCACTAAAATTTTTCGATAAAAATTTTGTTATCACAACTTGCATCAATTTCCTTGTTGTTATACTACCAAAATTTTTTTAATTAAATTGGTCATCCTTACTGTCATATAAACTATGATTTTGCTATCAATTCCCTCCTCAAATTTCTTGGTTTTTGCTGAAAATTTCATCGAGAAACTAATGTTTCTTCGAAGACAATTTTACTCTTACAAAACAACACATACCTGCAGCAACTTCCATTGATTTCTATCTAATCTTTGCTGTCATCTACCATAGATCTAAAACTTTTTCCCTAACCTTCATCCACTACCATCACAACCCTAAAACTCTACCAAACCACACCCTCAAACTATACTCAAAATAGCCACAAAACAAGTCTAAACCGCAGCCTACATCCACCGATCCACATGAGTGATGGCACGTATGACTTGATACAGAATCTTTTTACTTATTATATTTTGACATATATCACTTTATAACTATTGCATATATATATATATATATATATATATATATATATATATATATATATATATATATATATATATATATATATATAATTTATTTATTTGTGATGTCCTTGGATTTGTGCAATGAGAATCGGATCGTGATGAGATCACGATAATGAGATTGATTCACCTTTAAACACAAATCCTAAATAATCCCGGTCACAAGTTACTCGAGAGGGACATCGTGATAACCGGACAGACTGATGTGCTGTATACTCATCCATATGATGGATGCAGTTGGTCTCATAGCTGCTCGTGTAGGGACACTAGGGATACAGTATAGGTGCTCATTGGAGAACGAGTTCACTAATTGATCCGCTTACGGAATGCTGGATGGTTAATGATGCTTTATTATCAGACATCAATTTCGTAGTCCTAGTGGTGTATCTAGTCCTTAGACTTGAGTCACCAAGTATGTCTTATATGAGTGCTCCACTCTTTGATACCAGACTTATAGGTTTAGCTATCCTAGATCTAGTACGGCTGGTCATTGAGAGTGGTAGTCGACCTTACGAGGGTTATTGAGTGTTAATAGAGGATCATCCACTCTCCGCGTCATGAGAGGAATATCCCATGTGTTCTTGCTCAGACAAATCCCTAGTCAAGGTCATTCGGGTTGAGAGAGAAAGAGTTCTCCGAGAGAATCCGATTAGAGCGAGACTCGAGTAAAAACCGTATAGGTCTGACAGCACCATGCTCGATATACGATCTCTGGGATATTAGATGGATAAGGGACTATAGGCATATGGTAACTGAGGATAGACAGGTCCAATGAATTGGATTCCCCTGTATCGTCTGGGGACTACGGCGTAGTGGCCTAGTACGTCCGTAGTCGATGAGTCAAGTGAATTATTACAAAGATAATAATTCACTGAGTTAGAAGGAGTTCTGATAAGTATGACTCACGACCAGCTCGATATTAGGCATAGAGGGTCACACACATATGGTAAGCATTGCGATGAGTAGAGGTTCGGATATGAGATATCCGACGGAGCCCTTATCTTATTGGATATCCAATAAGCCCCTGAATTATTGGATCCCATGGACGAGATCCAATAAGAGCCCATGAGAGATTATTGGATAGAGATCCACTAATCTAAAAGGCTTGGGTTATTGGATGTAGATCCAATACCTACTAGGGGAGGATTCATTAGGGTTTGATAGGGGACCTCTATAAATAGGAGGGATTCAGAGCCTCATAGGCTAGAGCCTTTGCTTGCCTCTCCTATTCTCCTTTCTCTCTCCACCTCAGAGCAAGCTTGGAGTTTTGAGGAGCATCGTCGCAGCCCTGCTGTGTGGATCACCGCTAGAGAGGAGGATGCTTGACCTCTTTCACCCTCTCCTAAAGATCTGTAAGGAAACAGGGATATACAATCTCCCTATGTAACACAATTTACTCTATACACAGTTTTTTAGTTTCGCAGATTTTTCGCACCAATCTTCGCACGACGACGAACATATCTTTGGGAATCAGAGATTTTATTTTCTTGCTCTTCCGTTGCGCATGTGATGTCACCTCCAAGATTTCCCAACACTTTCGACCATCACTTCTCTCAACCTATATATGCCTTTAATTCGACAACAAAAGAGAGATATTAATATCATAGATTTGAAGGCATATACGATGGCATCTGATGAGACAATCAATGCTAAATTCGAAGTATTCGAGGCTCGAATGAAGGATAAGATTCGAACACTCTTTACCAAACTCAGATTGGGCTGACCACTAAGCCCGAAGAAATCACATCAAGGAGATAGCTCTGCATAATCGCACCAAGCCCGAAGAGATGACTTCCAAGGGATGAGAGGCTCTATGACTGGCCTCAACTATCCATTCATGAGGGTGGACTTCCCTAGATAGGAAGAAGGAGATCTGATTAGTTGGATCTTGCGCACAGAGCTATATTTTCGGTACCACAAAACTACGAACTCATCTATAGTAGAAATTACGGCTATACATCTGGAAGGGGATGCTATAAAATGGTTTGAATGGTTTGAATACACTCATGGAGTCCTCTCATAACAATAATTTAAAGAAGGACTATTAATCCACTTCGGACAAATCGATTATGAGAACATTGACGAACAACTAGCAAAGATCCGACAAACCTCCACCATTAAGGAGTACCAAACCAGGTTTGAAAGTTTATCTAATCAAACTCATGATTGGTCTAAAAAATAGCTATTGTGGACCTTCATTGAGGGCTTGAAGCCAGAGATCCAAGAAGAAGTTAAAGCGTAACAACCGTATATGCTTATGGCATATATCTATTTTGCACGATTTCAAGATGAGCGATTGAACCATTAAACCCAGAGGACTAGTGTCACTCCTCGACCAGTAATACTGAAGCCCTCAGCCCCCCCCTACTGTCAATAGAGTCCCTGCACCAAAAAGGTTGACAAGAGAAGAGCTTCAGGAGCAATCTGTGAAGGCAAATAGATCACCTTACATGGAAAGCATAGAAGTAACGTAACCACCGTTTCAACCCAACGAATGGAGAAAGTTTTGCACAAGGTAAATGGTGGATTTTTTATGTATCTCTAGCAGCAACTCTAGGGGAAGAAAATAGAAATTGAAGATCAAAATCTTGCCTAATTGCTTGCTAAATTTGCCGATATTTTTGCTGAGCCGCGCAGTCTTCCTCCTATGCAGCAACATGACTATCAGATTTCAATCCTTTCGAGAAAGCTACCAGCGAACACTCGGCCCTACCGATATCCTCACCTCTAGAAGGATGAAATTGAAAAGATCATAAAGGGGATACTTGAAATAGGGGTGGTTCGACCAAGTTACAGCCCCTATTCCTCACCGGTGCTACTTGTACGCAAGAAGGACGGAACTTGGCCAATGTACATCGACTACCGAGCTTTAAATGACATCACCACCAAGGATAAATACCTTATTCCAGTAGTAGATGAATTGCTGGATGAAAGGGAGTACGAATCTTCACAAAGTTGGAACTTCGATCCGGATATCATCAAATACGAGTGTGCGAAGAAGACATACCGAAAATCACCCTTCAAACACACAACGGCCACTACGAATTTTAGGCATATCATATCAAAGGAAGGTGTGGCAGTGGACCCCTCCATAATTGAAGCAATATGAAACTAGTCGACCCCGAGGAACATAAAATTGCTACATGGCTTTTTGGGTTTAAAATGCTACTACCGTAAATTCGTAAAAAACTATAGAAAGATCAGTGCACCACTTACTTCCTTGCTAAAACAAGATGCTTTCCAATGATTGGACAAAGCCACCATCGCCTTCAACGAACTTAAAGTTGCAATGACGACAATGCCTGACTTCGACAAGACTTTTGTTATTGAAGCTAATACCTCCGGAGTCGAAATTGGTGCTGTACTAATGTAAGATGGCTACCCCCTCACTTATACCAGTAAGGTGTTATCTCCTTCCTATCTCAAGATGACTATTTACGATAAGGAGATGCTCACGATTGTGCATGCGGTGGCTAAGTGAAGACCGTACTTGATCGAGCGACGCTTTCAAATCAAGGCCGACCATAAAAGCCTAAAATATTTCTTGGAACAGAAGATATCTTCCTCCCGAGTGGCAAAAAAGGATAACAAAGCAACTTGGATATGATTATGAAATAACTTACAAAAATACGAAAGAGAATGTTGTTGTAGATACGCTTTCGAGGCTACTCGAGCAAGCTGAATTTTCAGTCGTTTCACTTCCGACCAATGACTTCATTGAGGATATTAAGATGGAATGATAGGAAGATCCAGAGACTAGTAAGATCATAAAAAAATTGGAGGAAGCACCAAGCTACATGGCTCATTACAGTTGGGATTCAAAAGAATTGTGCTATAAAGGACGTATTGTGCTTGTGTCAAATTATACTTGCATCTTCACAAGTAGATTTTGGACAGAGTTATTCCAGATACAGGGCACTAAATTGAATAGAAGTATGGCATATCACCCACAAATCGATGGCCAGACGAAATCGGTGAACAGGTGCTTGGAGACAACCCAAAGCCATCCACCAAATATGACTACCCAAGTAGAACTCCAAACCCAATCGAGTGTCATTATTGATCGATGAATCATGACTCGACGATGATGACCCACCACTGAAATGCTAATACAGTGAGCGAACTTACCAGCAGAAGGCGCCACTTGGGAGAATTATGACGACTTGAAGATCAAATTCTCAAAGTTCATGGAATCTCAACCTCGGGGACAAGTCTGATTTGAAGATGGCGAGTCTGTTAGGACTCTAGCTAAGAGAATCATAATTGAGAGGGGCATTCATGTAAAACTTACCTAAGCTGGCCCCTATTAAGGAGGTGAAGAGGCCGGCTAGGGTTAGGAGGTTGTTTCTTAGAGAAGAATTATGAGTTGTAAAGGAATAGGAGTCTTGAGTAGGAATCGTATTAGGAGTTGGTTAGAAGTAGGAGTCTTGAGTAGGAGTTTTATTAGGAGTTATAGTTTAGAAGCCCTATAAATAGCCATGTATTCCTCTTCTTTTGATAAGCAATAGATGAATATTTTCTATAGCCTTTGAGCGGTAACTTGGAGGTGTTGAATCTCGGATTTTGATGATGAAGTCAATTGTCATTTGTTATCTAATCTATGTGTTGAGATAAGTGTGCAGGATTAACTACGATGAGAGTAAGACAAGCAGCAAGTGTTGCGCCGGAGTCAAGATCATGATCACGTTGGGAGTTCGAGAGTTCGACGGAAGTTCGGACGGTCGTCGGAGGTTCAGCGAGAACAGATCCAAGAAGTCCAGAAGCTTGCCAAGCGAAGCTCGTCGAAACTCGCCAAGTGGATCGTCGCAAAGTCCAGGAGTATGCCGGATGTCCGCAGAAGGATCACCGAGGGTTTATCGGATGATCGACGGAAGTTGGCCGGAAACTCGCCGGAAGAAGCGATTGACGCATCGGAGCAAAGCTGCAGAAGTTGTCTTAGAGTTAATCGTAGTTAGCATGATGATTAAGCTTGAAAATGGGAGGTGATCCCATTAGCTTAATCTTGGGGCAATTGGGCCCCTGAAAAGATTCAAATTGGGCCGAATGGAGCGAACCATTCGGACCCTGATTGCACCAGGCGGTGCAACCGCCCCAGCCAGGAGGTGCAACCGCCAGGGCTGCGAGGCTGGGAGGTGCAACCGCCCCAGCCAGGAGGTGCAACCGCCAGGGCTGCAAGGCTGGGAGGTGCAACCGCCCCAGCCAAGAGGTGCAACCGCCCAGAGCTCAGTCTTCGAGCTAGACTGGGCGGTGCAACCTCCTCTGTCAAGAGGTAGCACCGCCAAAGCTCAAGTTTCGAGCTCTACCAGGCGGTGCAACCACCGAGCTCAGTCTTCGAGCTCTGGCAGAGAGGTGCATCAGCCTGAGCTCAGTCTCGAGCTCTGCCAGGTGATGCAACCACCGAGCTCAGTCTTCGAGCTCTAGCAGAGAGGTGCATCAGCCTGAGCTCAGTTTCGAGCTCTGCCAGGTGATGCAACCACCGAGCTCAGACTTCGAGCTCTGCCAGGCGGTGCAACCACCAAGCTCAGTCTTCGAGCTCTGCCAGGTGATGCAACCATCGAGCTCAGTCTTCGAGCTCTGGCAGAGAGGAGCAATCGCCTGAGCTCAGTCTTCGAGCTCTGCCAGGCGGTGCCACCTCTCCAGTCAAGAGGTGCAACCGCCTGATCCCAGAATTCTGGGATTTGATCGATTTGATCGTTTTGAGCTCCAAATTTGAACTGGGTTGGGGCCTATAAATACCCCACCCATTCAGCACTGAAAAGAAAAGATCCACACCGAATTCTTGATCTTTTCAGTGATTCTAAGAGCTCAAATTTGTGTAAAGTCCTAAAGTTCTCCTCCTTCTGTTCTTCAAGTTTTGAGTTGTAAAGAGAGGAGAGAAAGGATCTGTAAAGGTTGTCTCCTGAGCCTGTCAAAAGGAGAGAAACTGTAAAAGGGCAGTTAGCCTTCGCCCATTGAAGGAAGGCAGCTAGTTGACGTCGGTGACCTCGTCGGAGGAGGAAGCCAAAAGTAGAGTAGGTCAAGACTGACCGAACCACTCTAAATCTCTGGTTTGCTTTTACCTTGAGCACTTTATCATTACTGCAAACCTCCTACATTGCTACTGCCCTCTGCGCCTTTACGAACGAATTTCTAAGCTCTGATCTTTCAGAATCTGCATTCAAACGTAAATCGTGTTTTCGTACGATCTTCACACTGCGGTTTACGCTTACATTCGGATTCCATTTATAACTGCAAATTGCTTTCTACGTAAAATGCTTTTCAAGGTTCAAAACTGCTTTTAGACGCAAAACTACATTTAGACGTAAAATTACGTTTAGACGTAAAACTGCGTTTAGACGTAAAACTGCGTTTAGACGTAAAACTGCGTTTAGACGCAAAACTGCGTTTAGACGTAAAACTGCGTTTGGACGTAAAACTGCGTTTGGACGTAAAACTGAGTTTAGACGCAAACTGCGCTCAGACGCAAACTGCGCTTAGACGCAAACTGTGCTTAGACGCAAACTGCGCTTAGACGCAAACTGCACTGTGATTCTACTTTTATATCGAAATCGTTTTTTATCGGACGAACGCAGCTTTCGTTTTTAAATCACTGAAAAGATTTCCGCTGCACTAATTCACCCCCCCCCCCTCTTAGTGCTCTCGATCCTAACAATTGGTATCAGAGCAAGGTTAACTCTCTAAAGGATTAAAACCCAAGAGAGATGGCATACGCCAGAAACCAAGAGGGGCATTCGATTACACGTCCACCCATGTTCAGTGGAACAGACTACACTTACTGGAAGACCCGAATGAGGATCTTTCTTATTTCTATGGATTTTGAACTGTGGAACCTTGTTGAAAACGGATTTTCAAAGTCTTCTCTTCCAATGATCGATTGGAATGAGTTGGAAAAGAAGGCTTTCGCTCTTAATGCAAAGGCTATGAATGCCTTATTTTGCGCACTTGATAAAAACGAGTTTAATCGTGTTTCAACTTGCGAAACTGCTTTTGATATTTGGCACACACTTGAAGTGACCCACGAGGGCACAAGTAGAGTGAAAGAGTCAAAAATCAATCTGTTGCTGCATTCTTTTGAACTTTTCCGAATGAAACCGAGTGAAACCATTGGCGACATGTTTACCCGTTTCACGGATGTCGTCAACGGTCTAAAAGGACTCGGAAAAAGTTTTTCGGATTTTGAACTCGTAAATAAAATACTAAGATCCCTTCCTAAAAGTTGGGATCCTAAAGTCACTGCCATTCAAGAGGCAAAAGATCTGCGCAACTTCCCTCTTGAAGAACTAATCGGGTCATTAATGACCTACGAAATGACTTGCAAAGCTCATGAAGAGCAAGAAGACATCATTCCAAAGAACAGGAAGGATATGGCACTTAAAACTTCTAAATGCCACTTGAGAGAAAACTCAAGTGATGAGGACTGTGATGATGACTTGGCACTTTTGACAAGAAAGTTTAAGAAATTCTTCAAAAGAAACAAGTTTAAAAACGATGTGAAAAATAAACTTGAACCCAAGAAGGACCAAGTGATCTGCTACGAATGTAAAAAGCTGGGACACTACAAGAATGATTGTCCCCAAGTCAAAAGAAGAACATCAAAGAAGAAGGCTCTTCAAGCAACATGGGATGACGCAAGCGCATCTGAAGAAGAAGAGTCCAACACCGAGCAAGTTGCTCATTACGCCTTTATGGCCATCGAAGAGGAGGTAACGGATTTATTAGATGCTGATTTATCTTTCGATGAATTATTAAATGCCTTCCATGATTTATTTGATGAATGCAAAGTTATAAATAGAAAATACAAGTTGCTAAAAAAGGTACATGATAATCTTACTTGTGAGTTTGATAAGTTAAAAGTCGAACATCATGATAGTTTAAATTCATGTATCAAATGTCATGATTTAGAAACTATACAAAAAGAAAACTTGCTACTTAAGGACACCTTGAAGAAATTCGAGGTTGGTAGCAAGTCATTAAACATGATCCTTACAAACAAGGGTCATGCTCCCAAAAGAAGTGGGATTGGATTTGTGAGGAGTCCTCACCAAAATCCAACTACCTTTGTAAAAGGCCCCATCTTACATGTTAGAAGCAAATGCAACTTTTGTTACAAGTTTGGACACAAGACACATTGTTGTCCTTTCAAGAAAATAAGTCCAAACAAATTAATTTGGGTTCCTAAAGGAACCATGATAAACTCTATGCAACATGATAGAAAATGTAGATCTATTTATGAGGCACCCAAAAGCAAATGGGTTCCTAAAGATCATCCCTTCCTATAAAAACATTAAAAGTCTAGGCCGGAGCAAGAAATAATATTCTGCTCCTTGACTCTCAATGGTCATAAACCAAGAATCAAAAAGGAACTCGCAACGCTTAAGTAACAAGTGGAAGTTGTAAATACGATACAACCTTATTAGAAACGTATGATATCCAAATTCACATACCCCCCTGATCTTCAAAACTCGTTCATCTACGAATTAATTCTTGTAGAAACTAAATATGTCATGATCTTAAAAGGGATACCAAACAAACATATGTATGCACGTTAAAAGATCTATCTTGATCGTACAAGAGCTTCTTCCTTAAATAAAAACTCCTACGAAATCATGCTCTGAAACTCTCCTCAAGGCAAAGGCTCCCTAATCAAATCATATTAGGTGCTCACTGGCTGCAGGCGGTGGCACCTCTCCAGCTGGCGGTGGCACCTCCAGCCATCACGGGTTGCCAGAGGTTGCACCGCTCCAGCCAGAGGTGCAACCGCCAGCAGCTCTGCCCTTTAAACCCACACTAGGGCCGGCTATGGAACCGACCCCAACTCACCCCCATTTCCTCCTCTACTCTTCCAAGTCTCCTCAATTCCCATTTCACTCCTCTAAGCCTTCCAAATACCTCCCATTTCGGAGCAAAACATCAAGAATCCTTCCTTCTCTTGAAGATTTCACAAAGGTACTCTCTAAGAAGCTCTTAAATTCTGTTTTGTTCTTTATTTACTTTAGCTCATCATCATCCCTCTAAACAGCAGTAGTTATGGGATCTAGAAGATCCTCAAGGGACAAGGGAAAGAGGAGAGTAGTAGAAGAGTTTGATCTCACTCTTTTTGATTCCAAAAACCATGCTGAAAAATTTCTCTCCTTCGAACTAAGAAGCATCAATAAGGGAAAATACGTAGATCTGAATGAACTAAGAGATGTAGAGACTATCCAATGGTTTGCAAACCTAAATCTACTTCCAATTTTGCAGATCAACGAACCCATTTATCCTAGACTAGTTAGATTGTTTTACAACAACATGCAAATAGATGATGAAGAAAGGATGTCAACCTATCTCTTAGGACAACACATCTCAATCACTGATAGATTCATTTGTGATATGATAGGTATTCCCATGAAAAGCATAGGACTTTACTTTAAAGGATCATGGGATGAAAAAACCATTGAAACATCCTACGTTGAAGCCTTAGGAACAATCCTTGCCAATCCTAACATAGAATCTGTTCCTAAAAGTTGTGAACATCTATTGCCCTTTAACACTAAGATACTTCATCATATCATGACTAGTATAATTCTTCCTAAACAATACCATCATGATGAAGTGAGTCAATTGGAATTAGGAATTATGTACCTAATCATGAAAGGACGTGACATTTGTCTTGGCTATCTGATCCAACAAAACATGTTAGAATTATCTACGAAAGATATGATGCTTCCATATGGTGGAATAATTACTAGAATAATGAAAGCTTACGACATTCAAATACCACTAGAAGAAGAAGTAATGAAAGCAGATAGATTCAGCATAATAAACAAAAATCTACTTCACCGACTAAGATGTCACTATAGAAACGATAACTGGGTTAGAATGCCTAGAAGAACTGATCCCCCTCAGCCTGAACCTGAACCTGAATCAGAGCCGGAAACCCCAGTCTTTAGGAGTACCCAATCTCCTCCGATCTGTCCCTTTGAGGAAACACATCCGGTTGAGCAAACTCACACATCATCCATCGAAGATATCGGGATTCGGATGGACCGATTTGAACAAAGACAAGAACGGCTTGAACTTCGACAAGATCAAATCCTAACCGAGCTGCAACAAATCCATCGACAATTTGACTCTTTACTTAGGCACTTTAATCTTCCACCTCATGAATAAGCTTGTATGAACATCTGCTGTTTTTGATATGACATGTTGTAAACTCCTTATGTTATTCATGAAGGACTTTGTCTTTATGGTTACCTGATATGCTGTACATATGTTACCCTGATATGGTTATCTTTGTTTGTGTAAGCATATTTGCAAACATCTCTTGTTGTTTATCTCGGTTTTTGCACTGAAACTAAAAAGGTTTAAAAGCCTATGCCTTGAAAAATATGAAGCAACATACCAATGTAGTTGATAAGTCAGCAGTATGACATTGATATGGTTGCTATTACTAATATGATTGCTATCATGTCATGTATCAAGATATCAAACAAAAATTTGCATCGTACGAGCTGATATCTTACCATGTGATGCAATGCTACACTTGCTAAAATAAAAATCTTGCTATGCAATATGATGGAATGCTGCACTTGAAATAATTGTGTTACTACATCAAAAGCTTAACACTCAAGAATCAAATACATTGATATTAGATATCACTTTATACGAGATCATGTCACTAATCATGATGTAACCATAGAGTTTATTGATACCAAACATCAACTAGCTGATATCTTCACAAAACCCCTATGTGAAGAACAATTTGATTACATAAGAAGAGAATTAGGAATGTTGATGTGTCCGAATACATGATGAATAGTTAAAATTATTTTTCGGATGGTATTACTATTACATGCCTTGACATCGCTTGATCAAATAACATGTTGCAAATTATGTGACAAATATTTTTAACCAAATGCATGTAAGAAGTTCATTTTTCGGGTTGTATGCTTAAAATGGGATGTTCCTGTACACTCTTATGAAGACTCTTTGAAAAATGACTTTCCTCCTTCAAGCAACAAACAATAAAGAGATATTCAAAGTATTATATGTGTCATGACTTCCTTTATGTGCTTGATAATGCTATCATGCTTTTTGTTGATGATAAAGGGGGAGAAACATATGAATTGATAAACACTATGTCATAGCTGAACTGCCATAATCATGTCTATGTCATAGTTGCAAATACTTGAGTGATGCTATAAACAATGTTATAGTTATGCCATCCTTGCATCACCAAGAGATATGTATAGTTGCAAATACTTGAGTGATGCTATAAACAATGTTATAGTTATGCCATCCTTGCATCACCAAGAGATATGTGAACATGTTTGCATCATGTCTTGATTTGATATTCTATATTATGAAGAAAATGCAAACTTGCTAGAAAATCTCAAATGTGTGCATCATGTAAAAAGTCCTTCGTAGCTTTATATGATTACATGATGAACAGTTACAAACACTATCATACAAACTTGATGATGTATGTCATGCCTTGACATCATTCTTGAAGAGATACATCATGATGGGCATCATGATGAGAGCATTGATAAGTTTAACTGATCTAACTTATCAATACGTCACTTGAATTCTTTGGTCTTGAATTCAAGGTTGACTTATCTCAACTATGGCATATAGATAGGGGGAGTTAAGGACAACTCCTTTATCAATTGATTGTCATCATCAAAAAGGGGGAGATTGTTGAATCTCGGATTTTGATGATGAAGTCAATTGTCATTTGTTATCTAATCTATGTGTTGAGATAAGTGTGCAGGATTAACTACGATGAGAGTAAGACAAGCAGCAGGTGTTGCGCCGGAGTCAAGATCATGATCACGTTGGGAGTTCGAGAGTTCGACGGAAGTTCGGACGGTCGTCGGAGGTTCAGCGAGAACAGATCCGAGAAGTCCAGAAGCTTGCCAAGCGAAGCTCGTCGGAACTCGCCAAGTGGATCGTCGCAAAGTCCAGGAGTATGCCGGATGTCCGCAGAAGGATCACCGAGGGTTTATCGGATGATCGACGGAAGTTGGCCGGAAACTCGCCGGAAGAAGCGATTGACGCATCGGAGCAAAGCTGCAGAAGTTGTCTTAGAGTTAATCGTAGTTAGCATGATGATTAAGCTTGAAAATGGGAGGTGATCCCATTAGCTTAATCTTGGGGCAATTGGGCCCCTGAAAAGATTCAAATTGGGCCGAATGGAGCGAACCATTCGGACCCTGATTGCACCAGGCGGTGCAACCGCCCCAGCCAGGAGGTGCAACCGCCAGGGCTGCGAGGCTGGGAGGTGCAACCGCCCCAGCCAGGAGGTGCAACCGCCAGGGCTGCAAGGCTGGGAGGTGCAACCGCCCTAGCCAAGAGGTGCAACCGCCCAGAGCTCAGTCTTCGAGCTAGACTGGGCGGTGCAACCTCCTCTGTCAAGAGGTAGCACCGCCAAAGCTCAAGTTTCGAGCTATGCCAAGCGGTGCAACCACCGAGCTCAGTCTTCGAGCTCTGGCAGAGAGGTGCATCAGCCTGAGCTCAGTCTCGAGCTCTGCCAGGTGATGCAACCACCGAGCTCAGTCTTCGAGCTCTGGCAGAGAGGTGCATCAGCCTGAGCTCAGTTTCGAGCTCTGCCAGGTGATGCAACCACCGAGCTCAGACTTCGAGCTCTGCCAGGCGGTGCAACCACCAAGCTCAGTCTTCGAGCTCTGCCAGGTGATGCAACCATCGAGCTCAGTCTTCGAGCTCTGGCAGAGAGGAGCAATCGCCTGAGCTCAGTCTTCGAGCTCTGCCAGGCGGTGCCACCTCTCCAGTCAAGAGGTGCAACCGCCTGATCCCAGAATTCTGGGATTTGATCGATTTGATCGTTTTGAGCTCCAAATTTGAACTCGGTTGGGGCCTATAAATACCCCACCCATTCAGCACTGAAAAGAAAAGATCCACACCGAATTCTTGATCTTTTCAGTGATTCTAAGAGCTCAAATTTGTGTAAAGTCCTAAAGTTCTCCTCCTTCTGTTCTTCAAGTTTTGAGTTGTAAAGAGAGGAGAGAAAGGATCTGTAAAGGTTGCCTCCTCAGCCTGTCAAAAGGAGAGAAACTGTAAAAGGGCAGTTAGCCTTCGCCCATTGAAGGAAGGCAGCTAGTTGACGTCGGTGACCTCGTCGGAGGAGGAAGCCAAAAGTGGAGTAGGTCAAGACTGACCGAACCACTCTAAATCTCTGGTTTGCTTTTACCTTGTGCACTTTATCATTACTGCAAACCTCCTACATTGCTACTGCCCTCTACGCCTTTACGAACGAATTTCTAAGCTCTGATCTTTCAGAATCTGCATTCAAACGTAAATCGTGTTTTCGTACGATCTTCACACTACGGTTTACGCTTACATTCGGATTCCATTTATAACTGCAAATTGCTTTCTACGTAAAACGCTTTTCAAGGTTCAAAACTGCTTTTAGACGTAAAACTACATTTAGACGTAAAATTACGTTTAGACGTAAAACTGCGTTTAGACGCAAAACTGCGTTTAGACGTAAAACTGCGTTTAGACGTAAAACTACGTTTAGACGCAAAACTGCGTTTGGACGTAAAACTGCGTTTGGACGTAAAACTGCGTTTGGACGTAAAACTGCGTTTGGACGTAAAACTGAGTTTAGACGCAAACTGCGCTTAGACGCAAACTGCGCTCAGACGCAAACTGCGCTCAGACGCAAACTGTGCTTAGACGCAAACTGCGCTTAGACGCAAACTGCACTGTGATTCTGCTTTTATATCGAAATCGTTTTTTATCGGACGAACGCAGCTTTCGTTTTTAAATCGCTGAAAAGATTTCCGCTGCACTAATTCACCCCCCCCCTCTTAGTGCTCTCGATCCTAACAGGAGGGAGGAACCCCTATAGAGTTTCAAGGAGATCGATCCCTTAAAGAGATCAACCCCAAGTTTAGAATCTACAAGGGTTCTATTAGAGTCATGTTTGTAGTAAGAAAGAAATTGGCTTTGTGAGTAACACTCAACAAAAGCCAACTACTTTTGTTAAAGGACCTACATTATATGTTTCCCTCGAAAACAAATATAATTTTTGTAGTAGATATGGTCATTTTACATATAAATATTTATTTAAAAGATATGACTTACATAAATTAGTTTAAGTTCCTAAAAGAATTATAAATGACTTTATACCAAAAATCAAGATAGATAAATCATGAGAGGTATAAAGCTAAATTGGTACCTAGAATAAACCCACCATTCTCGTAGACATCTCTAAAATTGAAAACTATAAGCAAAAGATAATTTTTTTATTGTGGATGCTCAAAGCTTATGATAGAAATCCAACACACTTCAAAAAGCTCACTTGCCAAAATAGAATAATTTTAAAAGTGTTTTATATTTAAATCATGCTTGATGATTTAATGATTTAATTATGTATGATGATTTAAAGTAATAATAATTTTTGTTATTTATAGTTTCTTGATCTTGATGATTTCTATGATTAAATTTACTCATTCAGTTTTAAACAATGATGCATGATTTAGCGTAAAAAACTTGCTATGAAATCAAATTATAGAAATTGAAACACATAAAAGGGAATGCATTTTAAAATTTTCTCTTTCTTTATCTTATCAATTTTTAAATAAAAGATTGATAAATTTATTTATATCATTTTAAATCTCTTGAAAGTGATTTTGATGATTTGATAATTTAAATTTGTATGAGTTTTATCCTAATCAGGATCTTGATTTCTTAATATTTGATACTTGAGATATTTTTATAAATCATGATCTCTTACTCTTTATTCTCATATGATTCTTGGATTTTATTTAAAAGAATATTTTCTATATGAATTATGAGATTTCTTATGCATGAATCAAAATATTCTACCATTATATTCTCTTATGTTTCTTTTCATTATTTGATTTATCCAAATGAATCATAATGTTTCTCTTGATTTTTTTTATATTTGATTCACAACTTGAAAGTTATTTTAGTACTTGCTTGTATTCTTCATATGAGGATTTGATAATTGATATAAAAGGAAATGAACTAAAATATTATATTCTTCTTTTCTTTTTTATAATAACAAAAGGGAAGAAAGTATTGCTAATTTACATATAAAATGATATAAAATTTGCTAGCTTGCATGTTCTAAAATGATATAAAATTTGCTAGCTTATATGTTATAAAATGATGTAAAATTTGCTAGCATGCATGATATAAAATTTGCTAAAATTGCTAGCTTGCTCATCTCAAAAGAGAAGTAAAGTTTCCTTACTTGCACATTTTAAGAAGATGCAAAAAAACAAGCTATCTTGCACATCTCAAAAGATGCAAAAAAAAATTCTACTAACTTTTATATATTCAAAACTTGCTAGTTTGCATGTTCAAAACTTGTCATCTTACTAGCTTGTATATCTAAAAATTTGCTAATTATACTTCTATTTTTTGTTGATGACAAAGGGAGAGAATATATGAGGATAATCATGCATATTAAACCTAAAATGATGATTTGATATTATGCATGATGATTTGAAATCATGTATATAATGATGATTTTGAAAATATACATGATGAATAAGTATTATGCACGAATACTCATAATTTTGAATGATGTATACAATGATGAATGTAATGACTTGCTGCACATGATTATTTTGGTATGACATGTTGAAGTTCTATCAATATGGCATATTGATAAAGAGAGTTTAGTTAAACTTCATCATCAATTAGTTGTCATCATAAAAAAGGGAAAGATTGTTGAATTCCAGATTTTGATGATGAAATCAATTGATAAGTTTGTGATCTAATATGTGTTTTGAGTGACACAGGACTAGCTTCGATCATGAACAGACAATTTGATTAAAGTAGGAAGAATTAATATTGGGACGAAGTAAAACATGTTAGAAGATTGAACATCGAGCAGAAAGATCAATTGATGTGTTGGCAAAAGGGTTCGTGCCATGAGTTTGGGCATCGAGCCAAGAAAATCCAACATTGCGCCAAGGAGATCGAATATTGTGGGAAGACAACATGCCGATTAGGCAATATGTCAAAGGAGAGGACGATATGCCGAAAGGTCGGATAAAGCGTCAGATAAACCAATGACATGTTGAACAATATGTGATTAATGCTTTGTAATAATTGTCTAGATCTAAGTAGTTTTAGGTCTAATTGAGTCGGTATTGGAATGAAACAATGTCAACTCAATTAGGTGCTAATTGGGCTTAAATTAGGGCTGAATTGTGCCTATTGTTTGGCCCATTCAGTGTCCTATAGCAAGGTTTAGTGGTGGTACCGCCCAGACACAGTCTTTAAGACTGTGTTAGGTGGTAGTACCACCCAGTGTTAGAGAGTATTAGCGATGGTACAATTGGAAAATCTAGGGACGACATCACATGCGCAACGGAAGAATACTAAAAATAAAATCCCTAATTTCCTAAAAGATGTGTTCGTCGTCATGCGAAGATTGCTATGCAAAAATTGTAAAACTTAAAACCATGTATATGAAAGATTGTGTTATCTAAAAAGATAGTATATTCCTAAATCCACATAGTAGTGTTGCGATGATACTCCTCAAAACTCTAACTTTGTTATCTGAGGAGGAGAATGAGAGGAGAATATGAGAGGCAACCCATAAAGACTCTAGCTTATGAACTATTGGTTCCCTTATATTTATAGAGGTCTCCTGTCAACTTAACCCTAATAGATCCTGCCTATTGGGTATTGGATCTTCATCTAACTGCTAATCGTATGTGCCCTATAAGTCAATCACGTGAGTGATGGCACGTGTGACTTGACATGCAATCTTTTTATTTATTATTATTTTTTTGATATTTTATCACTTTATAGTGACTATTGCTTAAATATATTGTGATGTCCATAGGTCTATGCAATGAGAATCGGATCGTGATGAAATCATGATAATGAGACAGTTTTACCTTTAAACACAGATCCTAAATAATCCCGATCATAGGTTATTCGAGAGAGATATTGAGATAATCGGACAGATTAGTGTATCGTATACTCATCCATATAATGGATGCAGCTGGTCTCATAGCTGTTCGTGTAGGGACACTATAGATACATTGCTCAATAAGGAATGAGTTCATTGATTGATCCACTTACGGAATACTGGATGGTTGATGATGCCTTATTGTCAAACGGTGATTTCGAAGTCCCAATGGTGTACCTGGTCCTTAGACTTGGGACACTAAGGATGTTCTGTATGAGTGCTCTACTATTTGATACTGGACTTATAGGTTTAGATGCTCTAGATCTAATATAGCCGATCATTGGTAGTGGTAGACAACCTTATGAGGACTATTGAGTGTCGATAAAGGATCATCTACTCTCGATGTCATGAGAGAAATATTTCATATGTTCTTACTCAAACAAATCCCTAGCCAGGGTCATTCAGATTACGAGATAAAAATTCTCTAGGAGAATCCGATTAGAGCGAGACTCGATTAGAAACCATATGAGTCTAATAACACCATGCCTGGTATACCGTATCTAGAATATCAGATAGATAAGGGACTATAGGTACATGATAAGTAAGGACAGATAAGTCCAATCGATTGGCCTAGTACGACCGTAGTCGATGAGTCGAGTGAATTATTATGAAGATAATAATTCACTGAGTCAGAAGGAGTTCTAATACCGAGGAGGGTAAAAATGTAAAATGGATTTCGAAAGAAAACTGATAGAATAATTGTTCAGATAGAAAATATCACAGAAGATAAGGAACGAACTCTTGACGAAACTTTGAAAAAAAATAAAAAAACTAGCTCACCACTAAGTTTAAAATCAAAAGGGATACAAAAGATCACCACTCTAATGATAATAAACAAGGATACATAACTGAAAGCAAAAGACTCACCACTCAAGGACGCATCGAAGAGATATAGAGTTCAAAAGAGCACTCCAAGAGAGCTTCTGCCCAGATATCATCAGTTTCTGAAGTCCTTTCTAAGCCATAAACCCTAAAATAAATACTAGTGCATGAAACAACCCTTCATGCATAGGGAATTTCGAAATTAAGTACTTTATAGCAGCCAACTAACTCCATTAATGTATTCCTTAACCATGAAGAAAAGCACCATGATACAGCTTTACAACTGCCAACCAACTCCATTAATGTATTCCTTTGTGTAGGGAATATGCTGATTAGTTGTCTTATCTGAGTAGGCTGAGTTGAAGATTATATGGTAATATTATTGGCTGAAAAAAATATCATATTATCATCATAGTCCATATGAATAGATTGTAGCAAATTATACACTCCCGTGTCAATCCCCCCTGGTTGAAAAAGACTTATCCTCAAGTTCTTGTTTGTTTCATCATCATGATTATAAAAAGGACTTAAATCAGCCACATTAAATGTTGAGGATACTCCGTAATCTTTAGGTAGCTCAATCTCATAAGCATTTTTGCCAATTTTCTTAAGCACCTTGAATGGACCATTAGCCTTTGGTTTCAGTTTTTCAAATTTGCTCGACAGAAACCTCTCCTTCCTTAGATGAATCTAGACCAAATCACATGCATTAAACTCTATATGTTTTCTGTGTTTGTTAGCAGCTTGCATGTACCTCTCATTTTGTTTCTCAACGGTTGCTTTCACACTCTCATGCAGCTTCGTTATCTGCTTAGCTCTTTCATCAGCATCTCCACTAAATTGTTTTGTTGTAGAATGAGGGATTAAGTCCAAAGGACCAGTAGAATTAGTACCATAAACTACCTCAAAAGGACTCTTACCAATACTATGATGCATAGAACGATTGTAGGCAAACTCAATTTATGGAAGAATGACATCCCACTTCTTAATATTCTTGCTAACATAGCTTTTAAGCAAATTTCCCAAGCTTCTGTTTGTTACCTCAGTTTGCCCATCGGTTTGTGGATGATGCGAGCTACTGAAATTCAAAGAAATACATAGCTTCCTCCAAAGAGTTCTCAAAAAATGACTAATAAATTTTGAATCTCTATCAGACACCATAGTTCTTGGAATGCCATGTAATTTAACAATCTCCTTAAAATATAAATCAGCAATATGAGATGTATCATTCGATTTATTGCATGAAACAAAGTGAGACATTTTTGAAAATCTGTCAACAACAACTATGATAGAATCCTTGTTCCTTTGAGTTCTTGGCAGTCCCAAAACGAAATCAAGACTCACATCCTCCCATAGAGCATTTGGCATTGACAATGGAGTGTACAAACTAGAATTTTGACTTCTTGTTTTTGCCAAATGACATAATCGGCATTACTTCACATGTCTATCCACATCTCTAAACATTTTAGGCCAGTAGAAATTTGATTGAACAAGAGCTAGAGTCTTGTCCCTATCGAAATGTCCTCCTAAAACACCACCATGAGCTTCAGCTAGAATTACTTGTCTAAAAGAACAAGATGGAACACACAAAGCATTAGCTCGAAAAAGAAAACCATCAAAGATAAAAAATTATTGAAAGGAACCTGATTTATAATTCTGCCATATCGAGCAGAAATCCACATTGTTCTCATATAGATCTTTGAATGTTTCAAATCCAACCACTTTGACTTCCATTGCTGATAATAAAGAATGTTTTATGCTCAATGCGTCAACAACTACATTTTGAACACCATATTTGTGCTTGATTGTAAAGTTATAAGATTGTAAAAACTCCACCCAAGCTGTATGCCTCTTGTTTAGCTTGTGCTGGTGATTAATGAACTTTAATGACTCATGATCAGAATATAGAACAAATGGCTTGGCAAGAAGGTATTGACTCAAATGAGACAAAGCTCGATAAATTGCATAAAACTTCTTATCATAAGTAGAGTATTTCTTTCTAGTATTATTCAGCTTTTCACTAAAAAATACAATGGGCTTTCCGTCTTGGCTCAAAATAGCACCAATTCCCACATTAGATGCATAACATTCAACTTCAAACACATTATCAAAATTTGGTAGAACTAAGATAGGAGCTTCGGTCATCTTTCTTTTCAAAAGCTCAAAAGCATCAATAGCTTCACTAGTCCATTTGAATTTGTCACATTTCAGACATTCGGTGATTGGAGCGACAATAGAGCTGAAACCCTTAATAAATCTTCTATAAAACAAAGTTAAGCCATGGAAACTCCTCATATCATGCAATGAAGCAGGTGTTGGCCAACTGAGAATAGCCTCTACCTTACTTTGATCCATCATGATTCCATCTTTTAAAACAACATACCCTAGAAACACCATACTAGTAGTAAAGAAATCACACTTCTTTAGATTAGCATAAAGTTTTTTATGCCTTAAAATAAGAAAGATCTCTTTCAGATGATTCATATGCTCTTCTTCGCTCTTATTGTACACCAATATATTGTCAAAATAAACTACAACAAATATTGCAATGCATGGCTTAAGTATGTGATTCATAAATCTCATGAAGGTGCTAGGAGCATTAGATAGCCCAAATAGCATAACCAACCATTCATATAAACCTTCTCTAGTTTTAAATGTTATTTTCCACTCATCTCCGAGCCTCATTCTTATTTGGTGATAGCCACTCCTCAAATCAATTTTTGAGAAAATACAAGCACCACACAATTGATCAAATAAATCATCTAACCTTGGAATAGGAAAGCGATAGTCCACTGTGATTTTGTTGATGGTGCGACTGTCCACGCACATTCTCCAAGAACCATCCTTCTTATGCACTAACAAGGCTGGAACTGCACAAGGACTCATGCTCTCCCGAATTAACCCTTTTTTAACCAATTCATCAACTTGCCTTTGAAGTTCTTCATGCTCCTTGGGACTCATTCTATATGCTGCCTTATTAGGTAAAATAGCCCCCGGAATAAGATCAATGTGATGTTGGATATCTCTCAAGGGTGGAAGGTCATGTGAAATCTCTTTTGGTATAACATCTTCAAACTCTTCTAGGATTTGTTTCATGATTGCTGGTGTCTCCTTGTGTTGTTCATTTTCCTCTAGTACTACTAGAGCCATAACATGACCTCCCTTGTCTAATTCATCTTTGCATTCACCATAGGACATAAAAGCGCTAACTTTCTTCTTTAGTGCACTGATTTCGGATGGTTGTAATGGAGCTAAAATAATCTTCTTTTTATTCACCTTAAAAGAATAAGTATGTTTGTAGCCGTCATACAATACCCTTCTATCATAATGCCAAGGTCTTCCCAACAGCAAATGACAAGCATCCATAGGAGCAACATCATACCATACTTCATTTTTATAATACTTGCCAATAGAAAATGAAACTAAACATTTTTTAGTTACATTGATGTTATTTCCTTTTTGCAGCCAACATAATTGGTATGGATGTGGATGAGGGATGGTATCTAACTTTAGCTTCTGTACTATCTCCAAAGAAACCATATTCTTAAAGCTGCCGCTATCGATGATCACCAAGTACACCTTGCCAAGAGAAGTGCATTTAGTGTGAAACACATTTTTCCTCACCCAACTTTCATCGTCGGCCACATAGGACACTTGTAAACTACGTTGTAATACAATAGACAAACCATGATCAGCATAAGTAATCTCTTCCTCATCATCATCGTATTTTGGTTCGTCCTCAGCTTCATCTTCTCCTCCATCACTATGATCTTCAACCAAAGTTACAATCCTCCTATTTGGACAATCTGAAGCAATATGCCCAAAACCATGACATTTGAAACATTTTCGGCCACTTGGGGTAGAAGAATTAAGTGTTTTTTTGCTGCCAGCAGATTCTTCACCTTTTTCTTGCACCTTCGATATCACCTTGCTTTGGATAGTAGGCTTGGAACTTCATCCTTTTGTATAACCTTCTTTTGAGCCGTACCAAAAACTCTTTTCAAACTTCTGTTGCTTTTCAACTTTTAATGTCAGCTTGCTCACATCATTAAAAGACCAATATGGCTATAGCTGAACAACTTTAGCAATATCATACTTCAGACCTCCTAAGTATCTTGCAATTGTTTGCTCTTCCGGTTCCACAAGCTCTCCTTTTAACATCAAATTATCGAATTCTGCAGTGTACTCCTCCACACTAAGATCTTTTTGCTTGAAATCATGTATTTTGAGAAAGATCTCTTGCCTATAATTATGAGGTAAATATTTTCTCTTCAGCTCCCTTTTCATTTTCTCCCATGTAACGTTCTTACTCTTCCCCTCACGTTCTCTTTATTTCTTCATATTTTCCCACCAAAAAGATGCATTCTGCTTGAGTTTGAGTGCCACAAGTTTGACCTTCTTTTGTTTTGGTGGTTCATGAAAATCAAAAATTCTTTCTACTGTATTAAGCCAATCGATAAAGTCATCAACATTTATTTTACCTTCAAATTCTGGAATATCGAATCTGGGGTTATATTTATTCTGCCACTCATCTTGGACTCCATTTCTTCTCCGACATCTTCTCG
Source organism: Musa acuminata AAA Group (assembly GCF_036884655.1). Taxonomy (NCBI): domain Eukaryota; kingdom Viridiplantae; phylum Streptophyta; class Magnoliopsida; order Zingiberales; family Musaceae; genus Musa; species Musa acuminata. The sequence goes on from NC_088353.1 coordinate 35,866,640, forward strand.
ACTCCCTTGGAAGAGGAGGTGTATCATCATCATAAGTAAACTCTCGAGCATCATTTTCATGCTGGTTATGTCTACTTTGAAGTTCATCGATTATTTCATTTTTTCTTGTAGGCTACACAGTAATTTTCGTAGCTACAACCTCAACGACTCAGCATCATCTTCATGGTCACTACCTTCACCAACTACATCTTTTCCATTCCGCCTTGCCATGATCACTAGCCTTTAGCTCTGATACCAAACTGATACCGGGAGGATAAAAATGTAGAATGGATTTCGAAAGAAAATCGATAGAATAGTTGTTCATATAGAAAATGTCACAAAACACAAGGAACAAACTCTTGACGAAACTTTGATAAAAATAAAAAAATAGCTCACCACCAAGTTTAAAATCAAAAGGGATACAGAAGATCACTGCCCTAATGATAATAAACAAGGATACAGAACTGAAAGCAAAAGACTCACCACTCAAGGACGCATCGAAGAGATACAGAGTTCAAAAGAACACTCCAAGAGAGCTTCTGCCCAGATATCATCAGTTTCTGAAGTCCTTTCTAAGCCCTAAACCCCAAAATAAATACTAGTGCATGAAATAATCCTTCGTGCATAGGGAATTTCGAAATTAAGTGCTTTATAGTAACTAACGAACTTCATTAATGTATTCCTTAGCCATGAAGAAAAGCACCATGATACAGCTTTACAACTATCAACCAACTCCATTAATGTATTCCTTTGTGCAGGGAATATGCTAATGAGCTATCTTATCTGAGTAGGCTGAGTTGAAGATTATGTGGCAATATTATTGGCTGAAAAAAATATCATATTATCAGCATGGTCCATATGAACAGATTGCAGTAAATTAGATACTCTCGTGTCAAGTTCTGACAAGTACGACTCACGGTCAGCTCAATATTAGGCCTAGAGGGTCACACACATATGGTAGACGTTGTGATGAGTAGAGTTTGGATATGAGATATCCGTTATAGCTCCTATCTTATTAGATATCCAATAAACTCCTAAATTATTGGATCCTATGGGTGAGATCCAATAAAAACCTATGAAAAATTATTGGATAGAGATCAACTAACCTAAGAAGTTTGGGTAGTTGGATGGAGATCCAATACCCAATAGGACAGGATCCATTAGGGCTAAGTTTATAGTGGACTGCTATAAATATGAGAGAACTAATTGTTCATAGGCTAGAGCCTTTTGGTTTGCCTCTCCTCTTCTCCTTCTCAAAGCAGACCTGGAGTTTCGAAGAGCGTCGTCGTAGCCTTGCTATGTGGATCACCGCTATAGAGGATAGCACTTGATCTCCTTCACCCTCTCCTAAAGATCTGTAGGGATCCAGGGATATACAATCTCCCTAGGTAACATAATCTATCTTATACATAGTTTTAAGTTTTAATGATTTTTATGCACCAATCTTCACACGACGATGAACATATTTTTGAGGAAATTAGGGATTTCATTTTCTGTTCTTCGACTGCGCATATGATATCGCCCCTAAGATTTCCCAACACCAACTACCCAAGCCTCTTAGATTAGTGGATCTCTATCCAATAATCTCTCATTAGCTCTTATAGGATCTCATCCATAGGATCTAATAATTCATGGGCTTATTGAAAATATAATAAGATATAAGCTCCAACAGATATCTCATATCTGAACCTCTACTTATCGCAATGTCTACTATATGTGTGTGACCCTCTAGGCCCAATATCGAATTGGCCGTGAGTCATACCTATTAGAACTTCACTCGACTCATCGACTACAGACGTACTAGGCTCTTACGCCACAGTCCTTAGATGATATAAGGGAATTCAATTCATTGAACCTATCTATCCTAATTTATCATATACCTATAGTTCATCATCCATCTAATATCTCAGAGATTGTATACCAGGAATGGTACTGTCAAACCCATACAGTTTCTACTCGAGTCTCGTGCTAATCAGATTCTCTCAGAGAACTCTTTCTCTCTCAATCTAAATGACCCTAGCCAGAGATTTGTTTGAGCAAGAATACATAAGATATTCCTCTCATGACACTGAGAGTGGATGATCCTCTATCGACACTCAATAGTCCTCATAAGGTTAGCTACCACTTTCGATGATCGGTTATGATCTAGAACCTCTAGACCTATAAGTCTGGTTTCAGAGAATGGAGTACTTATACAGGATATCCTTGGTATCTCAAGTCTAAGGATCGGATACACCACTGAGACCACGAAATTGTTGTCTGACAATAAGGCATCGTCAACCGTCCAACATTCCATAAGCGGATCAATCAGTGAACTCATTTTCCAATAAGCACCTGTACTATATCCTTAGTGTTCCCACACGAGCAGTTATGAGACCAGTTGCATCCATCATATGGACGGGTATACAGCACACTAGTTTGTCTGGTTATCACGATGTCCATCTCGAGTAACCTATGACTGAGATTATTTAGGATATGTGTTTAAAGGTGAATCGATCTTATTATCGTGATCTCATCATGATCTGATTCTCATTGCACAGATCTATAGATATTACAATATATTCAAGCAATAGGCAATACAAAATGATAAAATATCAAATAATAATAATAAACAAATAGACTGCGTGTCAAGTCACATGTGTCATCACTTATGTGATTGGCTCACAAACCTATGACTAGTAGGTATCGCCTAGTATTAGTGATGGTACCATCCAGTATCCCGAAATCCTGAGGATTCAAATTTTTTGCTCTAAATTTGAATCCATTTGGAGCCTATTAAAACCCCACTCATCCCTGCTCGATTTATAGAAGAACTGAGAGCAAAAAAGAAAGAAAACTCTATTATAATATTATGAGAGCTTCTCTTAAGCTCTAAGTGTTTAGTGAAGTTTAAGAGAGGGGTGAGTGGTTGTAAATGTTATCTCTTAAACCTGTAAAAAGGAGAAAAAGAGGTGTAAAATGGTCATTGATCTTCGCCCATTGGAAAGAAGATCGGTAGTAGAAGCCGGTGGCCTCGAGTGAAGAGAAATCAGGAGTGGACATATGTCACAATGATCGAAAGACTATAAATCTAGTGTGCTTTCTTTCTATGTCATTTCTTTCATGCTTTTCATTCTCATTACTCACTAAGTTACTTGCTCACTACCCTCAATCACTTACAAATGTTTTTAAAATTTAAATGCTTTTTCGTCACGGTCCTAATAAAACAGAAGTATCCGGTAGACTTCTAGTGGGGATCAGGATCCAATTAATGTCTTACTGTAATCTCAAGGGACTCGACTAATCACACTAAATCCAAAAATGTAGGCAACTCTTGCTAATCATAACTCTTTATAATTCCCATCTTTTTTTACCTCTGAACAACTATGGCCTCGAGGGCCTAGACCAACCATGGTGTTCGGTTAAGTCATCACCATTGTTATACGATGAGTTTGATTCGATGAAATACTTTTGAGGAACTCGACAAAGCATATCATATCCTCAGGTCACTGGTGATATCTTTATATCATAAGCAAGATAGTGATTCGCGATATAGGTGAGCCTCGAGGGACTCGACCAACTCAACATACATCAGGAATCGGTTCCTACCTATAATGATAGAAGGCCATGTGGGTCAATTTAATTACCTCATATTTACCAACTTAATATTATCGAGAGAGGAGATTTTAATCTAGTCTCCTATGATGTGTCGTACATACATATTTAATATATATATATATATATATATATATATATATATATATATATATATATATATATATATATATATATATTAGGTGTATAAGAAATCACACATCACATAAGTAATAACACCATATGATTATAGATCTCAGCTTGATAAAAGCTTTTCTAAAACACGTTAAAAGTTTTTCTAAAATATAACACACGTAGTTTAAAACCTATAGTTAAAGGCTTGTATGACACCTATGACTAGCACTCCTAAGGAGGCCTTGGGAGTAAGAATGAAAACTCCTGAGATTCTAGACTCAAGAGGCTCATACAGAGGAATAAATCCCACCCTATAAGAGGAGGGGATTTATAAGGAGGAGACTGGTTTCTCTCTACTTACGATCAAGATAAGTGTCCCTTCAGGGGGCAAATCCCAAAAAGACTACTGCGGTAGGAAGCCTGCCATGATGGAGAGAAGACTTAAAATCCACTATGACGAAGCGAGAACTTGAAACCTGCCATAGAAGGAAGGTTTAAGACCTAGCACAATGTAGAGGACTTGAAATCTGTCATAGTGGAGTGAGAACTCGAAGCTCGCCATAGCGAAGAGAGGACTTGAAATCCACAATGGTGGAGTGAAAACTCAAAGCCCACCACTATGAGAAGATATAAATCCACCACGATAGAGAAATGACTTGAAATCCACTATAACATAGGGAGAATTTGAAGCCAGCCATGAAGGAGAGAAGACTTGAAATTCACCATGATGGAGGGAGAATTTAAAGCCGATCATAGCAAGAAGATCCTGAACCTACTATGGTGAAAGCATAGGGCCAAATGTGCCTGAAGTTTATGAGTCAAAAAATTCAACCCATCCCAAGGCAAGTCCACCATTGCAGAAGGATAGGGCCAAATGTAATCGAGGTGTGTAAGTCAAAAAACCTGACTCATGTCAAGGTGAATTTGCCACAACAAAGACATTGGGCAAAATATGCCCAATGCATGTGAGTCAGGAAAATCGATCCATACAAAGATAAATTCACTAAGGAAGACATATGAAGCAAAATATGTCAAAGGCTTATGAGTCAAGAAACCTGACCCGTGCTAAGGTAAGTCTATCATGATAGAACCGCATGACTAAATGTACCCGAGGTATGTGAATCGAGAAACCTAACTCATGCCAAGGTTAATATGCCATGATAGAGATATGGGGCAAAATTTGTTATAGGCATATGACTTGGGAAACGTGACCTACACTAAGGTAAATTCGTCACGATGGAGGCACAAGATCATATGTGCCCGAGACATGTATGTCAGAAAATCCAACCCATGCTAAGAAAAATTTGTCATGGTGGAGACGTGAGGCAAAATGTGTCCGAGGTATATAAATCGAGAAAATCTAACCCACACTAAGAGAAGTCCATTACGATAGAAACACATGCCTAATATGCTTGAGATATCTGATTTATGAAAATCATACTCGCAAGACAAGATCTCGAATGCTCACTTGTTGGATAAACTAAATAATGCACTTCAAACCCGTTTCGCAAAAGTCTCAAAGTATGCTTTTTGGGGGAGGGGGCAAATGATAGAGAATATCTTGTCAGTTAACATGTATTTGTCATGTGAGATCCAAGCCACCCTCCACCCATCTACATAAGATTCAAAGAAGGAAAACATAAGCTTCCTTCCCATTTGACAAGGAAGATAATCATAAAACTTTCTTCTCCTCCTTTATGGCAACAAAGACAATCCCAAGCTTCCTTCTTATTCTTCAAGATATAAAAATACATTCTTAATAGGGGTGAATCTCTTTTTTTGGGAAGACTAACTTGAGCGTCAGAAGTTTCGAATCATGAAACCTCTTTCGACCTTAGTATTTATGCATGGAGCACCTAAGGGGCATGACACTCTCATCTCGAGAAAGCTTCAGATAATCCTACACATATGGGTCTAGATCATATTAGGCTGATCAAAATGTGAATGATATTTTCTCCTAATATATAGAAACTAACGTGACGAGGAATATATGGAGATTAAAATGTTCTTATTGGATCAAATCAAATTCTATTTAAAAAACATGAAGGCTAAAGAATGATTTGGGAGATGTTTTTTTCTTAATAGCATGATGGATGTTTTAATAATTTTATGTTAATTCTTTGCCTATGTTCTTAATTATAATGAGTCTGTAGTTTAGTTATGTATAATTCATTAGTCATTGCTAACGATTTTATGATTTATTGTGGATTGACTATCGATAACATTATCTAATTTTTCATAATATCCAACATGACAATATTTCTACAAATATCAAACCAGTCGATTTGAGAGTAAACTTAATGATCTTAGAAGGCTACACTGAAAAATAAAATAAATTATCAAAATATCCTTTTAAAACATATAAGAAATCATAAAACAATATGAATTATAAAATCATATCAATCAAATCATGTTAAATATCAATATCAATATCATGTTTCAATTTTTATACAATGCATAGGCCCAATATTTATTAGTGTGATCTCGTATAATAATAGTGGATGAAGATATTTTATTTATAGGATAAGCTTTGTATCTGTTGTGAATGGAAAGAAAAAAAAAAATCATATCATACACGGATTTGAATGAAAAAAATAAATCATAATAAAATCATTCAAGAATAACATAGTTGAAGTGTTAAAGATATGCACGAATAATAAAGAAATATATTTACAAGAATGAGGCATTATAAATAACATCTTAATAATGTGCATTTAATCTTTAAAATTATTATCAAGTAATGTCATAAATTAAGAATCCTAAAAATGAAATAATTTATAAAAAAGAGTCAAAGATTATACCTCTCTATCCAAGATGAAGAAGAAGAATAGGAGAAGATGGAGGATTTCGTACTAAGAAAATAAATACTTTAATTTTAAATTAAGTAATTAATTAATTTATGCTAACTTGAGAGATGAATGGCATCAAAGGAGTTGGCTCAACGAGGGAAGTGATATGAGCCACTGTAATTACTGCCTTGATCCTAATACTGATCATGTTTCATAGTCTATGGTTGTTGACGGATAGCCAGAATATGAGACTATGCACATCAAGGCCAAGCCTTTCTCCGGTCCTATCAACTGATATCCTAAATACTAAAGGATATGGTATGTCACAGAAGGATTAGATGGGAGAATAATCCAGCGTTAACACCTGCAGCATTGAGTTGCTTCATCCCTTCTCTCTTCTACCATGCTGTTTGACCATGCAAAAAAGACCCACATAGGAGGGAGAATCCTACTGCACCAACGTGAAGCTTAGAATGTTGTTGGAGAACTCCATGCACGAAGAATCCTACTCTTCCAAAATGAACCTTCCAACGCACGCAAGCAATTTGTTGGCATTCACGACCGCGAGAAGTCGCCCCCTTCCACCATTTCCGCAAGCTTCATGTCCGTGTCTATGCTGTAGTTGGCTGGCTATCCCATCAAACACGCAAGGAAACGTTCTCTCTCTGAGGAGACAGTATTCTATTGTACTGATGAGATTAATGATTCATATACATCTTAGTTGTCCATCCATAACTACTACTTTGCATGTTGTAGAGCTTAAAACTAAAACATTTCTTTATGTTCTTAGTTGCCTCCACAAGACACAAAGATATCTATATATATAGAGAGAGAGAGAGAGAGAGCGCGCGCGTAGTTCTCTTTGTCTATTCATCTCTCTTCTTTTGGATTTGCCTCCACGCAGAAGAGAGAGAGGTGTTCCTCTAATGGCGAAGTGGATGATGATGGTGATGATGGTGGTGGTGGCGATATCTGGGGGGGCGGAGGGGCAGTTGCCGCCGCCGTGCGTGTCGAGCCTGATCCCCTGCGCGGCCTACGTGAACTCGACGCGTTCCCCGCCGGCGACGTGCTGCGATCCGCTGAGGCAGGCGGTGGACGCCGACCTGCAATGCCTCTGTGCGGTGCTCAACGACCAGAGCGTATTGAAGGCCTTCAACGTCACCACCGACCAGGCTTTCCGCCTCGCCAAGTCCTGCGGCGTCTCCGAACTCAGTGGTTGCTCGGGCGGTACGTATAATATACGCATATATGTATGTAAGTATGTATGTATGTATGTATGTATGTATGTGTAATTTCTTCCTTTTTGCATATATATATATATATATATATATATATATATATATATATATATATATAAGATTAATTCACAACTTTATGTTAATTCAGATATTTCAATCATCTTATGTTGATTGAGAATTGATTGTTTTCTTTAGAATTGTTTTGTAACTTAGCATGCATCACATGACTGGCTAATTGATTGCTGCTTTCTTCATATTTTTTTTGTTTTTTTTTGCAGCTCCATCACCTTCTGCCATGCATACTCCTCCTACAGGTAAATTAATCATGTATTAATGGATCCATTAATTTATCAACCATGAGTTGCCTATGTTTCAATTAAAAATTTTGGCAATCATTTATTTTGCTTGAGGTTGATCTGTGGATTGACAACTCAAGCAGATTGAGCCATCCTAGTGTACAAATGAAATCTATTAACTTTTTACTTTTTACCTATCTCAATAATAATGATATGATAATAAAAGATTGATATAGTCGATCCCAAATAATTAAGACTTATGAAATTATTATTATTATTATAAAATATAGTCTACGTTATTTCTTTTATTTCACGTCGATAGGTTTTTACATTATAATAAATAAAAAAGTGAAATAGGGAGCATTGAATCATGCCATATCATTTATTTTATTCTATGGGATCTTATGGAGTCATTCATAAAAATTATTCTATCAATCTTGTGGTCATGACATTCTTCGTTATTCATGTAGTAGTTGCAGGTGGTGATGGAAGAGATAAAGGTGACGCCCACAGAGCAAATTGGATTGGCTTGTCCAGCTTCATGAGCTTGTCCCTCCTGTTTTGGTGCTCCGCCGTGGGGCTGTGAAGTCGCAGCCTCTCTTGTTCTTTCTGCTCGTGTTTGTTTGGACTACTTACTGTTGGTTGCGAATTCTGTGTGCTTGTGATGAGCTGCTGCTTGGATATGTCAGATTGAATTCTTTTGATGATGAAAACTGCATAAGCACTTCTACATAAGAAATTTGATGGGTTATTTTCATAGGTAAAATAATATATATATATATATATATATATATATATATATATAGAGAGAGAGAGAGAGAGAGAGAGAGAGAGAGAGAGAAATCATAGATTTGAGTGGCTAAGTCAAAACTTTAATGATATTTTAACTATTTCAATTTATTTAAGCCTTTTTACATTAACATACACATCTCAACTTTGAGAAAGGATATGACATCCCACTATCTAAACCTCCAAAACTAACGGCAATAAGCAATCCAAGCCATCAAAGCTCTCTCTCTACTGATTCCATCAACTAGCCCGATGAGCTTGCCGCTGTTTATTTGGTGCATTGTGGCATATAGTCTATCTTATGCAAAAAGATAGACTATGCAAAAAGGATTTCAATTTTCCATGTTCAGTCAATATGCAAAAAGCATCATCATCACAAGGAACTCAACTGCGAAAAAGAAATGAATTGTTACAAGATGGATAACTTTGGTTTCATGGATAAAACAACACCTGAGGATGCATGAGGGCAGCAATCTTTAAGCAGACCCCATGCAAACAGCATATTTTTATACATCCCAATCTTGCAAGAAATGATCAATTCGCTTCTCGAGTACCCGAAAAGCTAAACAAAAGTCACCACAACTCAAATGGTTAATCCTTCCTCAGCTCCATTAACTCCTGCCGAATACCTGATGCATTTATCACCAAAATTTCCACTTTATCCCCCTGCAAACATACCATCAGCCAAAAAACGGTGAAAAATGTCAAACTTTTAAGACTCGATGAAAGAAAATTGATGAACCATAACACGATCTAACATACAGTATATATGTCTCTTTCGGTGGCTGACGCAAAAACATCTTTCACTAAATCGACCGCCTCCATCTCCAACAAAGGTGTGACAGCATCCTGTTTAATTACGTGAGGGTTATGATACCAACGAGGATTCCCACAGTGAATTCTGAATTAAAATTTATTAACCAATATGTTTATACCTTGGCGGGTAATAGCAGAGGACTTGGAGATTTTAGCTGGTTGTCCAAAACAGGTATGATGAGTCCTGCACCTGTACCTTGGGCACTGTACCCAACCCTTTCATATGATCCAACAGCATCATATGTGAAGACACAGCCCTTTCCTGAACCAAAGATCAAATGTTACGATCATATCTGCTGTGTTCAAGTACAGGTTTGAAGGACTAAATTTTGGACTAAGCATCCATGAGGATTCATACCATCACTATCAAGTCCACCTAGGATGTTGAAGGTGAAATATGGGAAAAACCGCTTGTAGTAAAGGGTGTTTGACAGGAGCTGAGCCATGGCTGGGCAGCTCATCTGCTTGTTGTGCTGATGTTGATAGATCTGCAGTATTAGAAACATCAAGTAAGGGAATCATGCTGCAGCAAATGTATTAGATTCCCAAACCATTTCTACTACAGAAATCATCCTAACCACAGATGCCATCATGGACAATTGATCGCATACTTCCATGCAGGTGAACATAGATATTTCAGTCAATTTAGAATCCAGTTTGCCCGTTCAACCATAATAATATGAACTACAAGCATTGGCGTATTCTTCTTTAACCTTTCCCAATTCAATTTTTAACTTTAGGAAGACAGAGAAAGAAACATTTTGCAATATTTTAGACGAAGATTATGACATTAATCATGACGATTGTCCATCTCTAGCCAATTATCTAACATTAGTATTCCTTCTGATGACTATTATTTACTCCGGAAAGTAATGAATGTCGCTGAATGCCATTAATAGACCAGACAGTATGTACTTTAACCACCACAATTGAGTTTATTTTTCACTATGGTGATTTCTGTTTTTTTTTTTTTTTTTTTCACTTTTGTGTCTGGCATGTAGTATCTATCTTCTTCCATTTAGGTTGTAAACAGAGAAAAAAAAGACTCATCATTGTCATGATTGATGCCTCATTTTACTAGCAGCAAATCTGCACACTGAATGAATAACACTAAACTCTGCAGCTTGCCTACATTGGCCACAAGAAGAACTCATATATTATGAGAGTACTCTTCACTCAAATCAGAATTCGTGTAGATGGATAGTGCACTTTATGCTAGAACATGCATGGACACAGCATACCTCCTTTGTATGGAAAAAGAGTGCAAGGGGTACAATGCTCCAATTATGGGTTAAAAATGACAGAATATTATTTAAGATGGTTCAAACATGTCCAAAGAAAACCAATAAATGCATGCTAGTACATCAACCTGCTACCAAAACACAAGCTGAAAATGCAACGACCAATTAGAAACTTTGATTCAGCTCATTCTTCCTTTTACCGTGCAAGTGTTACATGCATTGTTAATGTGATCTAACAGAACATAATTCTATTGTCTTGTATAATTTGATCTTTCTCCACCAAATATAATCCAAAATCCTATTTAGCCTCAAAATCAAGATGAACACTTCTGTTGGCAGTAATGGAGCTTCTGCTGTTGTTGACCTAATAATCTCCTAATTATCCTCACTATAGCTTCTTTACTATGTGTTATCATAATATTTACTACAAGGAATAGTGTGTGCTCCGATGAAATCTTAATATTTAAAGTAATAGCCTAATGGATTGTGTCAAGATAAAGTAATATTACCTTGATAGCTTTGTTGCATTATTCACAACAGAAATGAAAAGAAAGACAATCGAAAGAAACCCATGGACCAGTCATGATATCTCAAAACCAACATATATTTTTTGTACAAATAATATTGAGATTTGCATTTGCATGATATTTGATACGGAAAGAATTAGATTTTATGCAAAGAAACACACACATATATATATATATATATATATATATAAAAGATATGTGAACCATGTGGACATATAGTGTCATGACCCGAGCCTGATAGGCTAACTGGCCTATCAACTTCGTTTGGTCTAAACCACTGATCAAAATGCTTAAGCTGAAGTTGACACGGACCCTTATAAGTCAGTGTTACAATCACCCCCATTCAAAGGTTTGATGTCCTCGTCAAGACCCAACATAACCCAGATCAAATCCTAGCATAGTGCATGTGAGGCGTATCAACTTCGTTTACGGGTAGCCCTTTCCTACTCGAGCCCCCTTACTATGCCCAAATGCTATGTCGGCTCTGATACCAAATGTCATGACCCGGGCTTGATGGGCTAACTGGCCTATCAACTTCGTTTGGTCTAAACCACTGACCAAAACGCTTAAGCTGAAGTTGATAGTAGTACACTCATCAGACCCTTATAAGTCAATCTTAATATTGCTCACTTTGGATGTGGAACTAATCAGGGTGTTACATATGGAGTAGAGCAATGACAAAACAAAATATTACTTTAACTAAATAGATGTATGCAATTACAATGAAAAATGGCAAAACACATTTCTTTTGAAGTGCTCCTTTGAATAAATAAACACCAGAAAATATGTGCTTCAAATCATATCCAAATCAGACAAGAAAATAAACGAGGACAAAGGACAAAGTGACATGAGTAGTCTTTATGCCAAGATTCAAGCATTGTTTATCATATCATAATTCCATTAACATTGTGGAGCACAAGACAAAGGTGTCCATGGCTGAAAGTGAGTTGGTATTATACAATACTTCTCATGAAATGCATGGGCACAAGACATGTCAGCATTACTTGGAATGCTGATCCATTCCAAGGAATAGCATCTCCAATACAAGCAGCCTAAACAGTGTTTTGTTGCCAATGCTATGTGATCAGCTAATGTCAGCATTACTTGGTCCTTTATTAAAAAGACATTTATCGTTACATAGTATTCTTATCAAAGTTATTACATTCTCATTACCATTAAAGTCAGCATTACTTACAATAGAATACATTTCTAATTGCTCTTTTAATTTCTTTTCAAGCCTGGATTTTCAAGAGCTTCGCCAATCTTCAAGATTCACCCAAGTTTTTCAAATAATGAAAAGACTAATGTTTAACACTTTTGGTATTGAGTTGGCTCTATAATGTCTACAACTTCTGGTATCCATAAGTATCATAAGGTAAAAATGTAGTGATTAATGTAAAATCATAGGATGATCTTGTGGTTTGAGTTATGTCCAAAATATAATGGTAGAATAGGGCATTCAAGTAGTTATTTGGAACCCAAAAACAAAAAGAAAAGAAAATATCAATAGAGAAGGAAGATATCTTCCATCTAGAATATCATAACCTTCCAAGGATGAACAGCATCCGATCAAGGAAAAAGCAAAGTAGAGAAGTCTGTCGGCAAAATCACTTAAATAACAGTTCTAGCAGGATTTTGAAGGTTTTTATGTGTTGACAAAAATCTAACTGGAAAGACCATTGCTCAATGCATTTGAATTAGTATAACATGCAACCATTTATATCCATCCTCAGTTTGAAATTTTAAGTGTCTGATTGTGGCCAAAGCTGATCATTCACTACTAGGAATGTTTTAGATGGTGTTTTTTATCTTGTGTAGTTATGATTAAGCATTCTTCGATCCATGACATACTTTGGCAGAATTTCTACTGTAATAGGCGAGGTTCATGAGATTGTATTTAGAAGCAATCTTAGCTTATCGATACTTTCTCTCGATGCTTCTCTGGAAAATTCTACTGCTGCTTGATACCATACTACTGAGACTAAAATTGAGGCAAAGGGATCGTTAAAGAAGCGCAAATACTTGTACAAGTGAGGTAAAAGATCAAAATATAACTTTTGCTTACCAAATGCTTTGCCGCCAAGTTCTTCTGCAGAGCTTTAAGATCCCCCTGGAACCCCGAGGACGCCATCACACACTTGTCTGCTCTGCAACACGGAAACAACTTGTCAGCATAGACCCAGAAACCAGGTTGGTACGAACGGCGACAACACAGCCGTACAGCTTGCAGATCTTGGAGTAGTCGCGGGTGTAGATGCTGTAGCCGACGGAGAGCCTCGTGTCGGCGGCAATCACGCAGTAGTCCGCTCCCGCGATCGCGACGCAGGTCCTTAACCAAGCAAGAGAGCATATGAAACGCGCATGTTAACTGTCCCGAAAAAGGGGAGGAAGGGGAGATGGGATGGGACGTACCCTCCATTGTTCTCGTACATCCAGTTGCCCCTGAGAGCCATATCGCTGTAATCGTCGGCGATAATGGAGAGAGAGAATAGGGGAGGATGGCAGCTACTACTACGATTAGGGCTTGTTTCTTTCTCCCCAAGGCAGTGGCGACGCAGAGATGTGTGGGATGGCTGCTTGCCTCGGGCCGGTTTATATATAGGGCGATTTCCTCGCTTTATATATCCCAAACGATGGATGAACGTACGGAATATATATATATATATATATATTATGATATCACATTTCTTATAATTCAATTATGCGCGTTTCTAATAGGGAATATATATATATATATGAAAATTAAACTCAATACCTAACTTTAACATTCCAACATTAACCATTAAACTGTTTATTTTTAATATATAAAAAAAATTATAAATAAATAATAAACAAAAGAAATAAAATATTCTATCCAAAGTTCAAGACTCTTTATGGGATAAAATGCATGATATGAATTTTAAGTTGAATAAAAATATTTTAATTTTTATTTGTTTAGTATTAATTCTTAAGCATTCTTGTTTATGTAATAAATTAATATTTAATGGCATATTTGAAACCTTGCGCATTCTTCAAAGAGGAAAAAAATGATTGTAAGATAATTAATATATATTTTAATAATAATAATAATATTATTATTATTATTATTATTGTATTTTATTATTAGATATTATATATTTTTTATTTATGTAGGATCCATCTAGCACGGATATATGAGCATCGAAATTAAAACGGCAAAATTAATGAAGAAAATTATTAATTTATATATTTATTTGGATATATTTTATATTTATTTGGTTACGATTAAATTTCGATATATTTGGTTGTGCTTATATTCGGATATATTTATATTTTGAATATTGTTATGACACCTAACCTTTACAAATATTTATTATTCTGACTTGTAAATTTTGATATTATTAATTAGTTCTGATGATAATTTTATTTTTTAAAAATAAAATAAATTAATAATGAGAATATAGAAGACCCATGATTGCTTGCCATCGATGAAGGTTTTCCATACTCGTCTCGTCTAAATAGGGAATTGGATGGATATGAAATATCAAGAATAAGACGATCGTAAACTTTTTTACGGTTAAAGAGGAGACACTCCCTCATGACTGAAAGAGATGAATCAAATAGGTTTGAAGTGTTGGTAGCTACTATGAAAGCCTTCTTTTGTCCATCTCCTTCCTGCCTCACCAATAGTTGAAGTGGCTGATGAACCTGTTGAATCTCGGATTTTGATGATGAAGTCAATTGTCATTTGTTATCTAATCTATATGTTGAGATAAGTGTGCAGGATTAACTACGATGAGATTAAGACAAGCAGCAGGAGTTGCGCCGGAGTCAAGATCAGGATCACGTTGGGAGTTCGAGAGTTCGACGGAAGTTTGGACGGTCGTCGGAGGTTCAGAGAGAACAGATCCGAGAAGTCCAGATGCTTGCCAAGCGAAGCTCGTCGGAACTCGCCAAGTGGATCGTCGCAAAGTCCAGGAGTATGCCGGATGTCCGCAGAAGGATCACCGAAGGTTATCGGTTGATCGACGGAAGTTGGCCGGAAACTCGCCGGAAGAAGCGATTGACGCATCGGTGCAAAGCTGCAGAAGTTGTCTTAGAGATAATCGTAGTTAGCACGATGATTAAGCATGAAAATGGGAAGTGATCCCATTAGCTTAATCTTGGGGCAATTGGGCCCCTGAAAAGATTCAAAGTGGGTCGAATGGAGTGAACCATTCGGACCCTGATTGCACCAGGAGGTGCAACCGCCCCAGCCAGGAGGTGCAACCGCCTGGGCTGTGGGGTTGAGAGGTGCAACCGCCCCAGCCAGGAGGTGCAACCGCCTGGGCTGTGGGGTTGAGAGGTGCAACCGCCCCAGCCAGGAGGTGCAACCGCCAGGGCTGCACGGCTGGGAGGTGCAACCGCTCCAGCCAAGAGGTTGCACCGCCAGAGCTCAAGTTCCGAGCTCTGCCAGGCGATGCAACCACCAAGCTCAGTCTTCGAGCTTTGGCAGAGTGGTGCATCAGCCTGAGCTCAGTCTCGAGCTTTGCCAGGTGATGAATTCACCAAGCTCGGTCTTCGAGCTATGGCAGAATGGTGCATCAGCTTGAGCTCAGTTTGGAGCTCTGCCAAGTGATGCAACCACCAAGCTCAGATTTCGAGCTCTGCCAGGTGATGCAACCACCAAGCTCAGTCTTCGAGCTCTGCCAGGTGATGCAACCATCGAGCTCAGTCTTCGAGCTCTGGCAGAGAAGAAGCAATCGGCAGAGCTCAGTCTTCGAGCTCTGCCAGGCGGTGCCACCTCTCCAGTCGAGAGGTGCAACCGCCTGATCCCAGAAATTCTGGGATTAGATCGATTTGATCGATTTGAGCTCGAATTTTGAATTGGGTTGGGGCCTATAAATACCCCACCCATTCAGCACTGAAAAGACACAGACACATACCAAAATTGTGATCTTTTCTGTGATTCTAAAGAGCTCAAACGTGTTGTAAATCCTTGAGTCTCCTCCTTCTGTTCTTCAAGTTTTCAACTGTAAAGTGAGGAGAGAAAGGTCTGTAAAGGTTGTCTCCTAAGCCTGTCAAAAGGAGAGAAACTGTAAGAGGGAAGTTTGGCCTTCGCCCATTGAAGGAAGGCAGCTAGTTGACGTCGGCAACCTCATCGGTAGAGGAAGCCAAAAGTGGAGTAGGTCAAGGCTGACCGAACCACTATAAATCTCTGGTTTGCGTTTAATTTCGAGCACTTTATCATTACTGCAAACCTCCCTCATCACTACTGCTCTCTGCGCTTTCACGAACAAGTTCTAAGTGCTATTCTTCCAAATCTGGATTCAGACGTAAACTCGTATTTTCGTACATTACAGTTTACGTTTACGTTTGATTCTGCAGAACTGTTTTCTGCGCTTTTACGAACGAGCTTCCTTGCAGTTTACGCTTGCATTTTAATCCTATTAATAACTGCAATCTGTCCTCTACGATTTTACGAACGAGTTTCAACATTTAGACGTAAAACTGCATTCGGACGTAAATCGGCTTTCTTCGCTCAATCATCAGATTTCAGTTTACGTTTACGTCTTGATTTCAACTGCATACTGCCTTCTGCGAATATACAAACGAGTTTCAAAGTTTAGACGTAAATCTGCGTCTAGACGTAAAACTGCGTTTAGACGTAAAACTGCGTTTAGACGTAAAACTGCGTTTAGACGTAAAACTGCGTTTAGACGTAAAACTGCGTTTAGACGTAAATCTGCGTTTAGACGTAAAACTACGTTTAGACGCAATCTGCGCTTAGACGCAAACTGCAGAATTTGCTTTTGCATCATAATCGTTTTTGAACGAACGCAGCTTTTTGTTTTTAAATTATTATAAGATTTCCGCTGCACTAATTCACCCCCCCCCTCTTAGTGCTCTTGATCCTAACAATTGGTATCAGAGCTCGGTTAACTCTCTAAAGGATTAAAACCCAAGAGAGATGGCATACGCCGGAAACCAAGAGGGGCATTCGATTACACGTCCACCCATGTTCAGTGGAACGGACTACACTTACTGGAAGACCCGAATGAGGATCTTTCTTATTTCTATGGATTTTGAACTATGGAACCTTGTTGAAAATGGATTTTCAAAATCTTCTCTTCCAATGATCGATTGGAACGATTTGGAGAAGAAGGCTTTCGCTCTTAATGCAAAGGCTATGAATGCCTTATTTTGCGCACTAGATAAAAACGAATTTAATCGTGTTTCAACTTGCGAAACTGCTTTTGATATTTGGCATACACTTGAAGTGACCCACGAGGGCACAAGTAGAGTGAAAGAGTCAAAAATCAATTTGTTGCTACATTCTTTTGAACTTTTTCGAATGAAACCGAGTGAAACCATTGGCGACATGTTTACCCGTTTCACGGATGTCGTCAACGGTTTAAAAGGTCTCGGAAAGAGCTTTTCGGATTTTGAGCTTGTTAATAAGATACTAAGATCCCTTCCTAAGAGTTGGGATCCTAAAGTTACCGCCATTCAAGAGGCAAAAGATCTGCAAAATTTCCCTCTTGAAGAACTAATCGGGTCATTAATGACCTACGAAATGACATGCAAAGCTCATGAAGAGCAAGAGGACATCCTTCCAAAGAACAGGAAGGATATGGCACTTAAAACTTCTGAATGCCACTTGAGAGAAAACTCAAGTGATGAGGATTGTGACGATGACTTGGCACTTTTGACAAGAAAGTTTAAAAAATTCTTCAAGAGAAACAAGTTTAAAAATGATGTGAAAAATAAACTTGAACCTAAGAAGGACCAGGTGATCTGCTATGAATGTAAAAAGCCGGGACATTACAAAAGTGATTGTCCCCAAGTCAAGAAAAGAACAACAAAGAAGAAGGCGCTCCAAGCAACATGGGATGATTCGAGCGCATCCGAGGAAGAAGAATCCAACACCGAGCAAGTTGCTCATTACGCCTTTATGGCCATCGAAGGGGAGGTAACAGATTTATTAGAAGCTGATTTATCTTTCGATGAATTACTAAATGCCTTCCATGATTTATTTGATGAATGCAAAGTTATAAATAAGAAATACAAGTTGCTAAAAAAGCTACATGATAATCTTACTTGTGAGTTTGATAAGTTAAAAGTCGAACATCATGATAGTTTAAACTCATGTATCAAATGTCATGATTTAGAAACTATACAAAAAGAAAACTTGCTGCTTAAGGACACCTTGAAGAAATTCGAGGTTGGTAGCAAGTCATTAAACATGATCCTTACAAACAAGGGTCATGCTCCCAAAAGAAGTGGGATTGGATTTGTGAGGAGTCCTCACCAAAATCCAACTACCTTTGTAAAAGGCCCCATCTTACACGTTCAACACCAAACCAAGTGCAACTTTTGTTGCAAATCTGGACACAAGACACATTGTTGTCCATTCAAGAAAATAAGTCCAAACAAATTAATTTGGGTTCCTAAAGGAACCATGATAAACTCTATGCAACATGATAGAAAATGTAGATCTATTTATAAGGCACCCAAAAGCAAATGGGTACCTAAACGTCATCCTTTCTTGTAGAAAACTAAACAATTGCAAGCTAGGAGCAAGAAATGGTACCTTGATAGTGGATGCTCAAGGCATATGACCGGAGATCCATCTCAATTCTCTAAGCTCTCTAGCATAGACGAAGGATATGTCACCTTCGGAGACAACAACAAGGGTAAAATCATTGGCAAAGGAACCATTGGTAACAAATCCAACCTCTCTATTGAAGATGTTTTACTAGTTGATGGTTTAAAACATAACCTCTTGAGCATTAGTCAATTATGTGATAAAGGATATATTATAAGATTTGAATCTAATGCCTGCATCATTGAAAAACCACACAAAAATATATCTATGACTGCATTAAAACAAAACAACGTATACACTATTGACATCAATAACTTATGTGATGAAATGTGCTTTGCCGTTATGAATGAGGATGCTTGGCTATGGCATAGAAGATTAGGTCATGCTAGCATGAAACTAATCAATCAAGTATCATCTAGAGAACTTGTAAGAGGAATTCCTCATATCAAGTTCATCAAAGATAATGTATGTGATGCTTGCCAATTAGGTAAGCAAATTAGGGGTAGCTTCAAAGCTAAGAATCAAATAAGCACCTCTAGGCCCTTACAATTGATCCATATGGACTTGTTCGGACCAATCTCTACATCGAGTCTAGGAGGTAGCAAATACGCCTTTGTCATTATTGATGACTACAGCAGATATACATGGACCTACTTCTTAAAACAAAAAAATGAATGCTTTAGACATTTTACCAAGTTTTGTAAACTTGTTCAAAATGAGAAGGAATCTATGATTTCGTCAATTAGAAGTGATCACGGTGGAGAATTTCAAAACCATGACTTCCAAGAATTCTGTGAACTCAACGGATACAACCATAACTTCTCTACTCCAAGAAATCCTCAACAAAATGGGGTAGTAGAAAGAAAAAATCGAAATTTGCAAGAAATGGCTAGAACCATGTTGAATGAACATAGCCTACCCAAATATTTTTGGGCCGAAGCTGTAAACACTGCATGTTATATTTTAAATAGAGTCCTAGTAAGACCCTTGCTCACCAAAACTCCTTATGAGTTATGGAATAACAAAAAACCCAATGTCTCATATTTTAAAGTCTTTGGGTGTAAGTGTTTTATCTTGAATGAAAAGGATAACTTAGGAAAATTCGATGCTAAATCTGATGAAGGAATTTTTCTTGGTTATTCTTCGGTTTCTAAAGCTTTTCGCATCTTCAATAAAAGAACCTTAATTATTGAAGAATCCATCCATGTTGTTTTCAATGAGATTTCAGAAATTAAGAAAAATGATCTTGATGATGATATTAATTTTGATTCCTTGAATTTAAACGAAAACCCGTCTCCAACTAGCAACTTGGTTGCATCTACTTCCAAAACATCCTTACCCAAGGATTGGAAGTATATAGATGCTCATCCTAAGGAACTAATCCTAGGAGACACATCAAAGGGGGTTCAAACACGATCTTCTTTTAAAAACTTTTGTGCCAACGCCGCTTTTCTCTCCCAAATTGAACCCAAATGTGTTGATGAAGCCATGAAAGATGATTCATGGATTTTCGCAATGCAAGATGAATTAAATCAATTTGAGAGAAATGAGGTGTGGACGCTTGTTCCTAGACCAAATGACCATTTAGTAATTGGTACTAAATGGGTCTTTAGAAACAAGCAAGATGAAAATGGTATCGTGGTTAGAAACAAGGCTAGATTAGTGGCCAAAGGTTTCAACCAAGAAGAAGGTATCGATTACGAAGAAACCTTCGCACCTGTGGCTCGATTGGAAGCCATAAGGATGCTCCTTGCCTATGCTAGTTGCAATAATTTTAAATTATTTCAAATGGATGTTAAAAGCGCTTTTCTAAATGGTTTCATTTCTGAAGAAGTTTATGTTGAACAACCTCCTGGATTTGAAAATAATGGCTACCCTAATCATGTGTTTAGATTAACTAAAGCTCTCTATGGTTTAAAGCAAGCCCCAAGGGCTTGGTATGAGAGACTTAGCTCTTTTCTCATTGAAAATAATTTCGTAAAAGGCAAGGTTGATACTACATTGTTTATCAAGAATTTTGAAAATGATTTTCTCATTGTTCAGATTTATGTTGATGACATTATCTTTGGTTCTACAAATGAATCTCTTTGTGAATCCTTTTCGAAAACTATGAGTCATGAATTCGAAATGAGTCTAATGGGAGAATTAACATTCTTCTTAGGCCTACAAATCAAACAACTAAGCAATGGCATCTTTATTAGTCAAACCAAATATGCTGTAAGTTTGCTAAAGAAGTTCAAAATGAATAATTCAAAAGCCATTGACACTCCTATGAGCACCTCCACTAAGTTAGAAATTGATGAGAATGGAGAAAGCTTCGATCAAAAAACCTATAGGGGTATGATAGGAAGTTTACTTTACCTCACTGCCACAAGACCAGACATTATGTTCAGTGTAGGACTTTGTGCTAGATTTCAATCAGACCCTAAGATATCTCATCTCAAAGCTGTCAAAAGAATACTCAGATATCTTAATGGAACTACCAATCTAGGATTATGGTACCCAAAATCAGAAAATTTTGAATTAACAGCTTATGCTGATGCGGACTTCGCTGGCTGTAAACTAGACAGAAAAAGCACATCAGGATCATGTCAATTTTTAGGACATGCCCTTGTATCCTGGTCATCTAAGAAACAAAACTCAGTTGCCCTATCAACAACCGAAGCTGAATACATTGCAGCAAGTGCATGCTGTGCACAAGTTGTATGGATGAAAAACACTTTAGAAGATTACAAAGTGAATCTTAAAGATATTCCCATTAAATGTGATAACACGAGTGCAATATGCTTAACTAAAAATCCTATACAACACTCAAGAACAAAACACATTGATATTAGACATCACTTTATACGTGATCATGTCACTAATCATGACGTGACCATAGAATTTATTGATACCAAACATCAACTGGCTGATATCTTCACAAAACCCCTATGTGAAGAACAATTTGATTACATAAGAAGAGAATTAGGAATGTTGATGTGTCCGAATACTTAAACTAGTTAAAATTATCTTTCGGATGTTATTACTATTACATGCCTTGACAACGCTTGATCAAATAACATGTTGCAAATTATGTGACAAATATTTTTAACCAGATGCATGTAAGAAGTTCATTTTTCAGGATGTATGCTAAAAATGGGATGTTCCCGTACACTCTTATTAAAACTCCTTGGAAAATGACTTTCCTCCGTCAAGCAAAAACAATAAAGTGATATTTGTGTCATGACTTCCTTTTTATGATTGATAATGCTATCATGCTTTTTGTTGATGACAAAGGGGGAGAAAAATATGAATTGATAAACACTATGTCATAGCTGAACTGTCATAATCATATCTATGTCATAGTTGCAAATACTTGAGTGATGCTATTATGCCATCCTTGCATCACCAAGAGATATGTGAACATGTACTATAGTTTGCATCATATCTTGATTTGATATTGTAAAGAAAATGCAAACTTACTATACCTGAGTGATGCTATAAACAATGTTATGCCATCCTTGCATCACCAAGAGATATGTGAACATGTACTATAGTTTGCATCATGTCTTGATTTAATATTATAAAGAAAATGCAAACTTACTAGAATATCTCAAATGTGAGCATCATGTAAAAAGTCCTTCGTTGCTTTATATGATTACATGATGATTGGTTACAAACATTATCATACAAACTTGTTGATGTATGTCATGCCTTGACATAATTCTTGAAGAGATACATCATGATAGGCATCATGATAGAAGCATTGATAAGTTTAACTGATCTAACCTATCAATGCGTCACTTGAATTCTTAGGTCTTGAATTCAAGGTTGACTTATCTCAACTATGGCATATAGATAGGGGGAGTTAAGGATAACTCCTTTATCAATTGATTGTCATCATCAAAAAGGGGGAGATTGTTGAATCTCGGATTTTGATGATGAAGTCAATTGTCATTTGTTATCTAATCTATATGTTGAGATAAGTGTGCAGGATTAACTACGATGAGATTAAGACAAGCAGCAGGAGTTGCGCCGGAGTCAAGATCAGGATCACGTTGGGAGTTCGAGAGTTCGACGGAAGTTTGGACGGTCGTCGGAGGTTCAGAGAGAACAGATCCGAGAAGTCCAGATGCTTGCCAAGCGAAGCTCGTCGGAACTCGCCAAGTGGATCGTCGCAAAGTCCAGGAGTATGCCGGATGTCCGCAGAAGGATCACCGAAGGTTATCGGTTGATCGACGGAAGTTGGCCGGAAACTCGCCGGAAGAAGCGATTGACGCATCGGTGCAAAGCTGCAGAAGTTGTCTTAGAGATAATCGTAGTTAGCACGATGATTAAGCATGAAAATGGGAAGTGATCCCATTAGCTTAATCTTGGGGCAATTGGGCCCCTGAAAAGATTCAAAGTGGGTCGAATGGAGTGAACCATTCGGACCCTGATTGCACCAGGAGGTGCAACCGCCCCAGCCAGGAGGTGCAACCGCCTGGGCTGTGGGGTTGAGAGGTGCAACCGCCCCAGCCAGGAGGTGCAACCGCCTGGGCTGTGGGGTTGAGAGGTGCAACCGCCCCAGCCAGGAGGTGCAACCGCCAGGGCTGCACGGCTGGGAGGTGCAACCGCTCCAGCCAAGAGGTTGCACCGCCAGAGCTCAAGTTCCGAGCTCTGCCAGGCGATGCAACCACCAAGCTCAGTCTTCGAGCTTTGGCAGAGTGGTGCATCAGCCTGAGCTCAGTCTCGAGCTTTGCCAGGTGATGAATTCACCAAGCTCGGTCTTCGAGCTATGGCAGAATGGTGCATCAGCTTGAGCTCAGTTTGGAGCTCTGCCAAGTGATGCAACCACCAAGCTCAGATTTCGAGCTCTGCCAGGTGATGCAACCACCAAGCTCAGTCTTCGAGCTCTGCCAGGTGATGCAACCATCGAGCTCAGTCTTCGAGCTCTGGCAGAGAAGAAGCAATCGGCAGAGCTCAGTCTTCGAGCTCTGCCAGGCGGTGCCACCTCTCCAGTCGAGAGGTGCAACCGCCTGATCCCAGAAATTCTGGGATTGGATCGATTTGATCGATTTGAGCTCGAATTTTGAATTGGGTTGGGGCCTATAAATACCCCACCCATTCAGCACTGAAAAGACACAGACACATACCAAAATTGTGATCTTTTCTGTGATTCTAAAGAGCTCAAACGTGTTGTAAATCCTTGAGTCTCCTCCTTCTGTTCTTCAAGTTTTCAACTGTAAAGTGAGGAGAGAAAGGTCTGTAAAGGTTGTCTCCTAAGCCTGTCAAAAGGAGAGAAACTGTAAGAGGGAAGTTTGGCCTTCGCCCATTGAAGGAAGGCAGCTAGTTGACGTCGGCAACCTCATCGGTAGAGGAAGCCAAAAGTGGAGTAGGTCAAGGCTGACCGAACCACTATAAATCTCTGGTTTGCGTTTAATTTCGAGCACTTTATCATTACTGCAAACCTCCCTCATCACTACTGCTCTCTGCGCTTTCACGAACAAGTTCTAAGTGCTATTCTTCCAAATCTGGATTCAGACGTAAACTCGTATTTTCGTACATTACAGTTTACGTTTACGTTTGATTCTGCAGAACTGTTTTCTGCGCTTTTACGAACGAGCTTCCTTGCAGTTTACGCTTGCATTTTAATCCTATTAATAACTGCAATCTGTCCTCTACGATTTTACGAACGAGTTTCAACATTTAGACGTAAAACTGCATTCGGACGTAAATCGGCTTTCTTCGCTCAATCATCAGATTTCAGTTTACGTTTACGTCTTGATTTCAACTGCATACTGCCTTCTGCGAATATACAAACGAGTTTCAAAGTTTAGACGTAAATCTGCGTCTAGACGTAAAACTGCGTTTAGACGTAAAACTGCGTTTAGACGTAAAACTGCGTTTAGACGTAAAACTGCGTTTAGACGTAAAACTGCGTTTAGACGTAAATCTGCGTTTAGACGTAAAACTACGTTTAGACGCAATCTGCGCTTAGACGCAAACTGCAGAATTTGCTTTTGCATCATAATCGTTTTTGAACGAACGCAGCTTTTTGTTTTTAAATTATTATAAGATTTCCGCTGCACTAATTCACCCCCCCCCTCTTAGTGCTCTTGATCCTAACAGAACCTATTAGGGTTCTAACTACTCCCATCTAAAGATCAATGTGAGAGCAATGATGAAGAGGATTAAGCCACGTAGATTGGAAGAATAGTAGATTATGCCATGTTCAAGTGATCTCATCCCATACTCAATCATCTTCCTGCTATTATTCAAGATAGGAAGAATGGTAGATTCGTGGTTTCTCATTTGCCTTCAGTGTGTTTTGACCATTGTCCTATTTTGCTTTTCAGTTGTTTAAATTTTGATTTATTTTGGGTCGAATATGTTCATTGTGTTTGGATCTATTTTATTTATCTCTTAATGATTTTTATTTGAATAATATTTTTTATAATCTATTTTTTACGATCTTTATCCTACCAGAACAAGAATTCTTTAGCTAAGATTAGATTAAGGATGTCTTAGAATTTACTAAGTAATATATTATTCTATTTAGTCTATAGAATCAATGGGAGGTCATGATGACTTCGAAAGGTTTAGCTTTCTTATCTTTACAATAGATATTATACTCTTCTTAGGAAAATTAACTTGAAGTGATGGTCCGAAACTTAAACCAAATAGATTAGTAATGGATATCAAAATACCAAGTATTATCATGCTTTGGTCTCTTACCAAAAGAGGAGGAACTTCATTCACTATGTTAAGATGGGAAGTGGGACTTTAGTGCATGATGCTAATGTTAAGAATGAGTTTGTTAGGTTTTATTTCTCCCTTTCTCTTTAGAGAGCTGATAGATCGATAGGTCATGCCTAGTCTTGATTAGTCAACTTATTATCACTAGGGCTTTTCTCCTATTATCTCTAACTCTATGATTTACCCTTTTAGCTATGCTGAAATTTGAGATATTGTCAACTCCCATTAAGCTTGATGGCTTTACCACGGAGTTTTATAGGTTTTATCGAGATATCATTTCTAATTCCATGATTCAAGAATTCGATGACTTCGTTTATCATGCTTTACTCTCTCCTAATTAGACTAAGACCTTTTTCATCTTTATTTCTAAGATTAATAATCCTAAGGAGATCAAAATTTTTTGACCTATATTTTTCTACAATATGAATTATCATATTTTGTCTAAAGTCCTTGCCAATAGGTTCAAAACTTATTTGGACTCTTTTATCTCTAAGGAGTGATATGCTTTTATATTTGATAGATCTATTCATGATAATATCTTAGTGGGTCAAGAAGTAACTCACTCTATGTACAAGGTCCTTGTTTGTCATGGCTAAGCTGGATCTTGAAAAGATTTATGATAGGCTTTCATAGGATGCTATCCTTAGAGTGTTGCACATGATTAAAATTTTAAATTAATTTATCAATTGGATATTCATATTTATTTTATCCTCTTCTTTTGCATGTTTTATCAATTCAGATTTTTTTTTAAGGGTGAGTATGGGATTAGACAAAGTGACATGATTTTTCATTATCTTCATGTTTTGGTTGTATAGATCCTTACTTACCTACTCGGTGATACTTGTGATAAGATGTTAATCACCTTTTTTAATCTTAAAAAAGAAATTAAAATTTACCACTTATGTATATATGCAGATAATAATTTTCTCTGTTTAAGAGGAAATAAAGGGTTTCGTGATGCTATTAGAAATATCTTTATGATGAGATTTATGAGACCCTTACTAATCAAAGGATTAATTTATTCAAAGATTCTTTTCTTATGAATAACAAAGCGATATTAAGAGATATATTTGTTATATTTTTAAATTTAAAGAGGGGTATTTTTCTTTTTAAATATAGCTATTATTGCTTCTAGAAGAGTAAGTGATATCTCACTAGTTTGGTGGAAAATGTTGTTGATAAGATAGAGAGTTGGACAAGGGATATTCTTAGTATAGGCGGGTGATATTAGCTTGATTAATTTTATGTTGAATTCTATTTTTCTTCACTCCCTAATGTATTTTGGATGCTAAATATAATTACTTATGATGAGATTATGAGATCCATTAAAAAAAAAATTTGGGATGTGGTGAGAACTCTTAGGGTTATATCTCCTCTCTTGGGAGGTGATCACTCAAGGGCCGATTAGATATTAAAGACTTATACAATATAAAGTTTATTTTGCAAGGAAAGATGATATTATAATATTTGTGAATTGATGTCGTTACGATCAGGTATAGATGTATTAATCCCCGGGTTTTATACATTTCTTCTAAAGATAGTTAGAATTAAATATTATTTTTAATTACTTTTGAAAAGTTACATGATGACTTCTTTTTTGTTTATGTTTGTGGGCAATGGATCCTCAACTAGAGCTTTTTTTCATATCCTTAAATTATGAAATTGTCAAATTATCTAAAGCTTACTTTCAAATTTATATCATAATGGATCTTAAACTTTTCATAAGCAAAACTTTCAGTTTAGGAGTATCTTATCCAAGGTCATTTGTTGATTAGATATTGCCCTCGGACTATATGATTACTTTTGGTTTTGGAAACCATAGGAGAAATGTATCATTTCATGTAAGTCCATTTATCAATATTTGTATTGCTAAAGGGATGAATCTGTATTTATGATGGTATAAATTGTGAAAGCTACTCATCGATAGAAATAAAGATAAGAACAAATATTGAATGAAGCTTTATTGAATAGTTGAATATGCTATTTATACAAATTAAGAGGAAGGATTTTCCTAATATAATAGAGGATTTTCCTCAACATAATAGAGAAATTTCCTCATATAGTTAGGAAAATCTTATCTTCTATTATGCCCCCACAAGATGGTGCTCCTGACAAGGATACCAATCTTGGATCGATGCAAAGAATTGCTACTGCTGCAATTGCTGTTGTTGTGATGGCACAGGCGTTCCCTTCATTCTCCTTAAGTCGATCGAATGTTGGCAAATCAGCGAAGACTACCACGGTGAGGAAGATGAGGATTGACCACGGAGCCTCTTAGGAATGCAACGGTGTTGGTCGTTGGCCGAAGGGTGAAGCTTCACTTTTCTCAGCGGCGTTGGTCGCTGGCCGAAGGCAAGAGCGAAGCTTCGCTTTTCTCAACGACGTTGGTCGTGGTTGCGATTACGACGACTGCGACGTTAGAGAAGAAATCTACGATAATATTGCAGTGATGCTACTATAGAAAAGAGGAGGCAGTGCTGATGAGCGCAGCACTAGAGATGCCATAGCGGAAGGGAAGGTGTAGAGTGACAATGGAGAAGATTGATAGCGAGAAGAGAGCTTGCTCTAGGCAAGCGGCTCTGATACCATGATAGAAATAAAGATAAGAACAAATATTGGATGAAGCTTTATTGAATAGTTGAAGATGCTTCAATATATTAATATGTTCCCTCTCCTATTTATATAAATTAGGAGGAAGGATTTTCCTAACAGAATAGAGAAATTTCCTCGTATAGTTAGGAAAATCTTATCTTCTATTACTAATGATACATAGGGTGTGTGTCATATGAATATGTATTTTGTACATATGATTTATGAAATCTAATTGAACAGAAATATAGTATTTATTTTAGTTCATTTCAAGCATAGCACGAAGGTGAGTGGACTAACGAGGATGTGTAGAAAGAGGAAAATCCTGGATTACTTTTTGGGTTTGTTATTGTCATTACTCTATGGTTGCTATGGTAGGTGAGGAAGATTATCTTTTGTGTGTAAGTTGGTGTTTTCTATAATGTCATTGCATTCGTCTTAGCTTATGACATAGTTAATTAACTTGATGTTATTGAGTAATGACAAGTCGAAAAATAAGTATTCTAGTATATTGAAAGGAGGAGTATTTTGTATTGTGTAGTGATCGTCGTCAAAGTTGATCTCTAGATTAAGTTTCAAGAGAGAGTTAAATTGATTCACGTGGAATAGACTAAGAGATGTTAGTTTGAATTTTATATATAATGAGAAATTTAAGTAAAAATATTTGATATGTCATTGAATGTTTTGATTCATTTCTTATATATATATATATATATATATATATATATATAAACGCAAACCAGACAAACGCTTGGGCGAGCGGCAACCGACCATCATCGATTGACGCGACACAAAGCAATGAACCACCCTCTTCTTCTTTCTCCTCCTCCTCCTCCTTCACTGTTCCACGGACGACAGCATCTACTTTTGGTTGGAAGAATCTGTGAGTGGATTTATTGCGCGGTCGGTTGCGTTGGACGTATCAAAAGATATGGGCTCGGCATGAAAACTATTAAAGACGCAGTCCATCACATGCCGCCATGTGAGAGGATGCGACCGACCGCCGCCGAGCTCTCTCCTCAGCCGCCTCGAGCCACTGCCTTCTGCTCTCTCCTCTTCAGCTATCACCACATGCAGTCCCCTTGTAGAAGCGTATGGCACATGATGATCCCGGTCAACTCCACTCCTTCATCTACAATCCAGCGATCAAACGCTTGGTGGGTTGTGACATGTGCGGTCGTATGAGGCTCATGTGCGAAGATACAGCTCCAGAACATGAAGGTGAGATTCTTGACCGATCTGTGTTGGTGTCTTCATCTCCATAACGGAGGACCGTCGAGCGAGCATTCAGAGGCATTCCTACGCAGCTTTACATAAACAATTCCTTCGACGCCCTCCACCATCTTATAATAACCCAACATTCTTGTCCGCATTCATTGTGCCTTCATCATTACCGGCCACTGAGCCAAGCCAAGCCATTCACAGGCTGCTCAACGCAAAGCCGAAGACCGACGTATTATATATTGAGTCCGTGGACTGTGGCATTCAAGAAGGAAGTCATCATCACCATGGCCGAGAGGGAGTGCGGGAGAAGGAAACCGACGGATGCCGCCGCGCAGTGCATGCCGAGGCTGTGGCGCAAGAGCACGGCCGCCACGCCGGGGTCGCTCCTAGAGCGTTTCCGCGTGGTGGTGTTCAAGCTCATCATGCTGTCCGCCATGTCCAAAAGCGTGCGCACGAGCCGGGAACGGACGCCGCCCGGCGGCAGTGGCTGTCAGCCCCATCATTCCGACTCGTACCGGAGCGAGGCGGTGGAGGACTGCATCGAGTTCTTTAAGAGGTCGGCTGAGGGGGCCAAGAGCTCCGGCGTCGGGGACGAGGAATTGGAGATTGGCTTCGCTTCGTTGCCAGTCATGTAAAGTGTGGGTGCGTCGTCTCTTTT
Organism: Musa acuminata AAA Group; assembly: GCF_036884655.1. Classification (NCBI taxonomy): domain Eukaryota; kingdom Viridiplantae; phylum Streptophyta; class Magnoliopsida; order Zingiberales; family Musaceae; genus Musa; species Musa acuminata. The sequence goes on from NC_088353.1 coordinate 35,896,760, forward strand.
GCTTTTGCTGCTAGTTTAAGCAGGTGAACTCGATGGGTCAGCGACTGGTTGGTTGTCTGAGCTCGTGGTTCCTGCAACAGTTTATAATACTGGGGTTGTAGATAGTTCATGCACACTGCTGCTGTAATTCTAGTCTGCAGTTCTACTTGTGTTTGATCGCAAGCTACACTTGCCATTGAACCATCTGATGCATCGCATGAGGTCAGTGCGCCGGCAAATGGCATTCACGTTGATGTTTGGTTGCACGTGATATTATTACCGACATCTGCCTCTGTGAAACTTCCTCGTAGTGTTCCGAGCGACTACAGCAGCGCCTCCCGCTAACTGCCACCTTTTACGGCACTCAGAGAATACCCGCCTGGGCCCACCGCGTTAACCCGCGCATCACCGTTGGTGCTTTAAGATATAAGTTCTATCTTTTGGTTTATATGCAATAGGTAAGTAATATATATTACGAATATAATTAGATTTTAATTATGATTATAGGTCAATAAAAAATTAATTATAATGTTTTTTTAAAAAATAAATATATGATATTATTAAAATATTATATATTTTTTTATTATTTTTCCTTAGTCATATCATCTCCTCTTTGTTTTTAAATCTATTGCTTATAGTGCTCTTATGAAAGATAAAAAAAAAAAAAAAAAAGTTGAGTCTAGTTTTCCTTATAGATCAGTATTACTATAGTTTTCGGATCTGACAACAATGCACCCGCAAATCTGATAAAGGTTTTTTTGAGAACCATAACTGTTTTTCCCTTATAAATTTATTTAGTTAATTTTAATTTATATCCTTTTAACAATTCTGTTACTCAGAAATCATAAATTTTCATTATATCCTAAGTAAAATTATAGTTTTATCTTTCAAAAATTAAGAAATTTCTAACTAATATCCTCAATTATAAATTTAATTAATTTGATTTTTTTTAATCAAATATTTTTAATCGACCTTAATTATGATTATATCTTGACTACTTAGATTAAATTTATATTTAATCAATTAAGTGTTAATCAAATTTTACAATGTCAAATTTTGATTATTTTTATCTTTGTCAATTTTAATTTTGAGGGGCCTAATTGGATGAATGGTTGGCCCAAATCTATAAGTCTAATTTAGGTAGTATAATTCTAAGCCTACCCAATTAAATAAACTTGATTGGTACAAGATTCCACTCAGAATTTAAAAAAAATTATAAATTATAATTTTCTTTAATAGTTTTTTCATATGCTATATTGATAATATTTTGTATATGATAAATAAAGATTCAATTATTGTTCTTGGATATTTATTTGATTATTCACATGCGTATATTTAAAATTATAAAATAATATTTAAATTTTACATTAAAACATATTTATGTTTCATTATGATTACACTTATTATATATGTTTTTTTTATGATGATTAATATTCAATAATTATTAAGATTATTATTATTATTAAACTATTTCAACATGAACTATCTTTAAAAAAATTTATGAATATTATTTGTAACTTATATCTATTAGTTTTATTTGATTAGTAGTTGCTAAAGTGGCATAGTAGGCTTATGGAATGTGAATTAAAATAAAAGTATCATCATTTATAATTTTTTTTATTATATTATATTGTTCTTGTAGTTGTTAAAGTAGCATAAAAAATAACTAATAAAATTATATTAAGAATTAATCATAAATTATATTTAAAAGAATAAATATTTATAATGACACACATAATTAGAAAATTTAGATAATCACAGAGGAGAATCTACTTCTAAATAATTATATGATGTGATAGGATGAAATTATTTTGGATATCCTTATAGTTAAATATTGTATACCCAAAAGTAATAATACTATTTCATGAGGATTATATCAGTTTTCTATAAATAATTTTATATGAATAATAGATATGTATAATATCAATTGTTCAACATTACCTAAAAAACTCAAAGCATCGATATTATATTATTACAATGGTACTTCCTTTATTATATTCTTATAAATATCTATATATTATTTTGAATTAAAATTATTATAAATAGTTTAGTATATGTAATTTACACTGTTAGACCCTGATTAGATTAGTTAAAAGGATTATAGACTTAATTACTGAAAGTTCTATAAAATAAATAATTATGATAACTGATTAGGAAAAATCTAAAAGACTTAATTTTATAATAATTGGTAATAGTATTTATACTTCATTACAATTTATAATTAGTATAATAAAATATTTTAAAGATTAATTTAAATTTACTAACAAGTTACTAGCTGATATATTAATGAAAGAACTAACTAAAATTTAGTATGACAGTATTTGAAAAATTCAAGAGTATATCCTTAATATGGTTGACAAAACTATAAGCTCAAGAATATTGAGTGTGAATATAGTTGAGTACTTTTTCATATAATTATTTTTAATTTTATTTTTTTTTAATTTTGCTCGTTTAGATTTTACTATAATAAAATTATGGATAAGTAAAATTTTAATGAGCTAATTAGTATATATGTTTAGAAAGAATTAAGATTAAAGTATGAAAATCTGATAATATTTTGGGTACTACTCAAGGAGTGGGTAACAATAAAAAAAAATTAAAGCATAAATCATATGAGTTTATAAATATTATATAAACTCATAAAAAGAAAATATTCACAATAAAGTGCTATCTCTATTATAAGAATTATAAAGTTTGGTTTAAAAGGAAAATGTATTATTCTAACCTTGCATGTTTCAAATAAAATATTATATAAATTATTTTCTAATATTTGGTGGATTGATTTTGATGTCTTAATATATGTTATCAATAATATAGATTTATTTTATATGAAAACGAAAAGAGAATGAAATATTTATCGTTATCAGGAATTATTTTAAAGCGAAAGCAATAGTAATCATCACCTACACTTACAATGATTCATTTAATGAATCTTGAGGATATATGTTCTTATGATTCTAAAAATTTATATTCTTTATCTAGAATAGTCGGAATATTATATCTCTTAGTGATCGAAAACTCATTCAATAAAAATTAATATTTGAATTTTATATGATAGTCCATGCAACAGTGTATAATACTGGGGTTGTAGATAGTTCATGCACTCTGCTGCTGTTATTCTAGTCTGCAGTTCTACTTGTGTTTGATTGCAAGCTACACTTGCCATCGAACCATCTGATACATCGCATGAGGTCACTGCACCGACAAATGGCATTCACGTTGATGTTTGGTTGCACGCGATATTATTACCGACATCTGCCTCGGTGAAACTTCCTCGTAGTGTTCCGAGCGACTACAGCAGCGCCGCCCGCTAACTGCCACCTTTTACGGCACTCAGAGAATACCCGCCTGGGCCCACCGCGTTAACCCGTATCACCGTTGGTGCTTTAAGAGATATAATTTCTATCTTTTAGATTATATGACATAGGTAAGTAATATATATTACGAATATAATTATATTTTAATTATGGTTATAGATCAATAAAAAATTAATTATAATAATTTTTAAAAAAATATCTTGATGAAAGGATCTCTCATAATTATTTATCTAAAACTTTTAATCTTGTGTGTATAAAATAATATGACAAACTGAATATGTGATATTATTAAAATATTATATATATATATATATTTTTTATTTTTCCTTAGTCATATCATCTCTTTTTGTTTGTTTCTAAATCTATTGCTTATAGTAATCTTATGAAAAATAAAAAATAAAAAGAAGTTGAGTCTAGTTTTCCTTGCAGATTAGTATTACTATAGTTTTCGGATCTGACAACGATGCATCTGCAGATCTGATAAAGGTTTTTTTAGAACCATAATTGTTTTTCCCTTGTAAATTTATTTAATTAATTTTAATTTATATCCTTTTAACAAATCTGTTATTCAGAAATCATAAATTTTCATTATATCCTAAGTAAAATTATAGTTTTATCCTTCAAAAATTAAGAAATTTCTAACTGATATCATCAATTATAAATTTAATTAATTTAATTTATTTTAATCAAATATTTGTAATCGACCTTAATCATGATTATATCTTGACTAGTTGATTAAATTTAGATTTAATCAATTAAGTCTTAATCAAATAAAAAAAAAATCAAAATTTGATTAATTTTTTATCTTGATCAATTTTAATTTTGACGGGCCTAATTGGATGAATGGTTGGCCCAAATCTATAAGTCCAATTTGATAGCATAATTCTAGGCCTACCCAATTAAATAAAGTTGATTGGTATTTGGTATAAGATTCCACTCAGAATTAAAAGAACTATAAATTATAATTTTCTTTAATAGTTTTTTCATATGATATATTGGTAATATTTTGCATACAATAAATAAAGATTCAATTATTATTCTTGGATATTTATTTGATTATTCACATGTATATATTTAAAATTATAAAAAAAAATATTTAATTTTTATATAAAAACATGATTTATGTTTCATTATGATTACACTTATCATATATGTTTTTTGATGATGATTAGTATTCAATAATTATTAAGATTATTATTATTATTAAACTATTTCAACATAAACTATCTTGACAAAATTTTATGAATATTATTTGTAACTTATATCTATTAGTTTTATTTGATTGGCAGTTGCTAAAATAGCATAGTAGACTTATGGAATGTGAATTAGAATAAAAGTTTTATCATTTATATATATTTTTTAATTATTTTATTATATTATATTATTCTTATAGCCGTTAAAGTAATATAAATAATAACTAATAAAATTATATTAAAAAATAAAAATTTATAATGATATACATAATTAGAAGATATAGATAATCACAAAGGAGAATCTACTTTTATATAATTATATGATTATATTATTAATAATAGAAGATTGATTTCGTGACTTGAGGTAGTTTTATAATTATAAAATTTTATATTAGGATTTAATATGATCAGATTCAATTGTAAAGTCTGTGAAAACATTTTACCATATATCATAGTAATTTTTTTCTCTGATAAGTACTATTCTATAATTTTATATATTATGATATAAAATACTTAATGATTAGAATGTTAAATGCTATTATATAACTCTATACAGTATAAAATACTTAATGATTAGAAAAAAAAAAAAGAAACAAACAATGTCAATTAGGTATGACATGGGTTTCGATAGAAAAAGAATACATGGAATCGGACATCTGTTCGAAATCCAACGGCTTAGTCACAGCTTTGCGTCAGATTCACGGGTGTGTATAACGGAATGACTTCGAGATGGTTTGATGCCGGTGCGAGCCTCAACAGTCTCGCCTCAGATTTTGACACGTATGCTAAGGTTGGCTGTCATCCGGCTCTGATGCCACGCAACCCAATCAGCACTCTCCGCGTCATCATCCGATAAAAGCTTTGAAAAAATCATTTAACCACCTCCAGATCAGATCGCCGGATGCTAAACAATAGTCGTGGAGACGACAGCACGTGACACGCGTTTCTCTATTTTGTAATGCATCTAAATTAGATGAGATTTTTCCAATTTATATTCTCAAAAATTATTAAATGACATAATTACCCCCACCATATATTCTTTCTTCTATATATTTATTTATATATTTAAAATCAAAGATATTTTAACTTATTTCAAAAGTATAATTCAAAAGTAGACTTGGTGTTGTACAACTAAGGCGTTCGTTCATCCTTTCAAATCTTATACACCTTAGCCTTTCTTGCATAGGCTGCCAACTAATTCGCCACCTTATTTGTTTATATATATATATAATCATAAGATATTTTAACGTTCTTTAAAAAGTCAAAATAATAATTTCTAAAGAGATTAATGACTTCCCACGTCGGTTCTAAGTATATCAACCACCTATTTTGTTGTGAATGATTGACTCATTCCTTTATTATTAGCATCACAAATTTATTGTTTTGAAGTCGTAAACCTTTAGTTAATTATGCCTAATTATATAGTTTATATTTAGAAAATAAAGAAAAAATTAAAATATATTAAAAAAATAATTAAACTAACTATCAAATGTGGAGGATATATTTGCTATACCAAAATTTAGAGCGATGAGGGATATATGTGTAATTTTGTTGACATTATGTTTTCTTCTTTTTCATTGGATTGGAGGAGAGGTATCGCGATCTATCTATCTATCGTGAGGCGGTTCGACGGTTCCTGCACATTTTACAACCCTAGTTTGTTGGGGGTTGTCTGGAGGGGCGATCGATTCCCATCGATCCAAGGGCAGAGAGAGAGAGAGAAGAGTGAGAGAGAGAGAGGGGTGGGAGGAATGGGGGACTACCGTGGGCTCAACGTGCGGCGGGACCGAGGCGGGTGCTGCCCGCCGATGGATCTGATGCGGTCGGAGGCGATGCAGCTGGTTCGGATCATCGTCCCCGTCGAGTCCGCCCACCTTACCCTCTCCTACCTCGGCGACCTCGGCCTTTTCCAATTCAAAGATGTATGCCGGATCTTTAACGCTTTTCCTGGTTCAATTCCCGGTTGTTCTTTGGTTCCCGTCTGTTCGCTGCCGAATAATGAATGATCCGATCTCTGATTGCCTCTCTGATTCTGTCGGGGGTATGCGTTCTCCGCTGTGAGCGACGGCAAATCTTGAATAATTATACCTGAAAGTAAATAATCGTTGAATTTTCCTCCTCCTGACATCCCTTTTTCCAGATTCTTTCGTGCTTGACTCGGTGACCCCTGGATGAACGATCGTATGTTGGCAATTGGATCCTCCGAAGGTCCAGCTGATCTGATCTTTGGGGCATCTTAGAAACGTGTCTTTTCATCCATTTTCTTGAAATTACTTTGAGTTACTACATGTGTTGCTTCGCATGTCTGGAAAATAACTATTTGTCAAAGAATCGATTGCTTCAGGATGTGTGACAAAGCCTATCTGTCCCAGATTGCCACGACATATCTACCCTCGCCCTAAGGATGATTTCTTTTGCTGATACAAACTGGAAGGTTTTGACCCAGGCTTATTAATTATACCAGAATTGAGTATATTGAACAATGCAATCGCATCTTTCTTAATTAAAAGACTCTTCTGTTGTATCTTGATATCCTGACATTATCTTGGTTTACGTCCATGAACCTGCAGTTCTCTCTAAACTAGATTCTTTTCATCCATCTTTATTCAAAACGATTTAATTATGATGCTGGAAAATAAGTTGGTCTATATTTGTGTGTCATTACTTAGCCACTCCATTTATTTCAGACTTTGCTTTTCAGCGAAATTTGCTAATATTGTTTATGCTACAAACTTTGGTGCTTTCCGCCCCTCTTTCTGTTGAGCACCATATTTCCTTGCACAAGTCTCTACTCTCTAAGACAAGAAAAAACTATTTCAGTTGACTATGAAATTCTTTTGTTTTTTATTTTTTTAAATTTAGCAGAGTCCTCCTAGCAGTCATACATTTACTATCTTCTAAGATTATAATTCATTTCTCAAAGTACTTTTTGATCGATAAGTATGTAGCATTCTTGCAAGATACAATTTACATATATACTGGAATTTCATCTATATTTCTAAATTTAGTTTAAGCTATAAAAAATGCACCAGTATGCGACACAAACAAAACATATATTTTTGATAATTTACAACAATTATTTTCTTTTTAGTTTCTTCCATGATTTTTAATCAACAATATGAAATTTGCTAATTTAGACTCTAAAATTGAAACTTTTCAAAAGTATAACAACAAGAAGCCATAATTTCTAGATATTTGGGAGTTTATACTTCTCTAAAGCATGAGACATTTATGTCATGGACTATTCACAATTTAAAGTTTTATTTTTCATCACATATATGCAAAATTTTAATTTTTTTTTTATCTAATATGAAACTATTTCAGCTTAATGCAGATAAAAGTCCTTTCCAGCGGACATATGCTAACCAGGTACTGTCATTTCTTTTAGTTATCATCAGGATTTTCTTTGTAGATCTCATATTGTGTAATTCTTTTTCATCAGTTTGGAGTTTTCTTGGTTATTATTTGAGTTTGTGTACTTATTTGGGTGTGTTTGTTTTCATACTTAAAGGCTTCTGCATGAGTTATAAAATCCATGTATAAAAGAACTACTTAGAGTTCATATATTAATCTGATTATGTTCTCCAGCTTCATGATTTTTTCTTGCTCAAACTTTTGCAGTCAAGTGGCAAGCCACTCGTGTTAAATTATGTTGTAGTATTAGAATGTTACCGATATATGTTCTTTGCTTCAATAAGAAACCCTTTTATAGTTCGCCCAGTTGATTTTATGGTTGGAAATGTTATAGTGCTTTTTATTTTATACTTACGATCATGGTTCGTATTACTGGTCCGTACCGGTGTACCGACCAGCTGTTGGTATGGTATGTACTAAGCTTTACCGAACATACCAACACACAATACATTGGGGTGTACTGATGTACCCCTCATATCGGTCCTTTGTCGGATTGGTACGTACCACCCGTATCGAGCGGTATGCTTCGGTACATCAAACCTTACTTATGATATATCCGGCTTCTGATATGAACCAAAAGATCTGATAAACTTCTGATCAGCACTATGTTTTTGTCTGATGTTGGAAAAAGGGTTCTGCTTGCTTCCTGTGTCTGTCCTAGTCTGCCACTAGGGTTGGAAATGGTTCATTTCAAGATTGGATGTTGAAAATTGAAAATTTATATCCTTCCCACTTTTAATCAGTTGATATGAATTTGAAAATGATATGAAATGGATTCAAATTCCATTCTCATGATTGATTCTAGAAGATACAGGTACAAAAATGGATACACGATGGGTACATGTTCCAATAGGATCTAAGGAGAATTTGGAATTGGATATATCGCCAACAAATAAGCAAGACACTAACCCAAACTTATGGTGTTTCTTGGATTGAAAAGGTATGTCCTAGCATACAAGGTTTCGCCGATACTATGTTCAGAGAGAGTTAATATATGCAACTTTACCCGGACAAATAAAGAGGCTATATTTGGGTTATGAATGAGTAACCTTGCCTTGGCACTAAGTTTCGTGCTCTCATGATATTTTATGGATAGGAAGACTTTGAAGCAAACCAGAACAGGAGAATGAGAACAAGACAGTATATTATGTTTAGAATTTAGCCAAATAGCACTTTTTTCATGTCATTATATGTAAATTTAACATTGGGATGTTATTAAATTTTATGCATTTGAATATGACTGGAATGGAACCCATGTCATTTGTGGAAAATTTTCATGGGAGACTAACTTGGGTATTGACTATGACATTTACGTAATGCATCTTCCAATCAAAAGTTTTGAACCATTGTTAATTCAATGGTATAGGTGCATATTTTTTTTTTTTGTTTCACATGGTACTCATCTATGCCACTTACCCTTCTGATGCTGCCGATATTCTTTTCAAGAGAGTGATGTGGGCATTTTTAAATGATAAGTCAGTTTTCTACCTCTAACTACAACTACTGAAGTGCATATTCTAAAGTTCAAAATATTATTTCTTTTATGACATCTGCATAGTTGCTTCAGAACCAATAAAGTTTTGGAAGTGTTGGACTGCTTTTCTGAGTCTATGCTTTGACATGGTTAAGTTTATGCTTGGACATTATAGCTTTAGCTACTTGTAATTGTTGTTGTTGTATTGTCATTACTAGAGTTTACTTGTTTTTCAGATCAAAAGATGTGGTGAAATGGCACGGAAGTTAAGATTGTTTAAAGAACAAATGGCAAAGGCAGGTATATCACATTCAGAAATGGCAATGACACAAACTCGTATTGATTTTGATGAAATGGAGGTAAATATGTTGTCGATTAAGTGCTATTTGTTTCTTTTCTTTCGTTTGACATGTAAATTCTATCCTTTGCATTGAGCTTTCTTACTTGTTACAGATAAAACTCGGAGAACTTGAGGCTGAGCTAATTGAAGTTCATTCAAACAATGAGAAGCTGCAAAGATCTTATAATGAATTACTGGAGTACATGTTAGTTCTCAAAAAGGTAAAGATTTCTTTCACTTGTACTGTGCCAAAAGTTACACAATACCCATTGCAATCCTTGTGTCAATGTGCTCTTTTGGTACCGTTATGTTCTTCATTTGATGTTCTTGTCATTCATGCACAAAATCTAAGTAAACTTTGGTGATTGTCACTTAAGTTTCACTATTGCACTAATATCAGCTTGTTCTGACATGGATTTATCAATACTACATTAAAATTCTAAAGTCCATCTGCATGATGACAATTAAAAGATAAATAAAGGAAGTTTGCATCATATGGGGGCAAATGGGAGACTAGCATGTGGGCTGTATGCGTTCAGGTAGTAATACGGAACATCATTCTGCATGTGTTTAATTATGATTTTTTGGCTCTTTGAACCAGTGTTTTTGTAGCTTCTTTCTCGGCTTGAGTTTGATGGGATTGCAGTGATTAATAAAGTAATAAGGAGAAGAAGAGCACAGATAGGATTTAGTGAAAACGCAGCAAGGGTTAGAACAGAAGCAGAGGAGAAGTGGAGAAGTGAAGATTCTCATAGTTTTTCTTCTATTTGTCTTTTCTGATGGTTACCAATCGATGCCCTGCATGACAAATTATAATTGAAGTATTGGACTTGTAGCACTCCCGTCTCAGGCTGGTTCCTGTCCAGCTTACCGCTGCTGGTAGCAATTGACAGAAAAATAGTAAAACTATAGAAAAATAGCCATGAAAGCAAAAAAGTGCTCTACTAACTTGTAACCTTCTAATCGCTGCCGTAGGCAAAGGTTACAAGCAAAGGCCTTATTATCCTTTTCATGACCCACGCATGCTACCTGGAGTAAGAAGAGACAAGCAATGTGATTTCTCAGAAAAAGTCATGGCGGATGACCTTTTTATTTTTTTAACTAAATTGTGTGGTTGAATCATTGTCAGGGATACACACTTTTTTGAATTTTGTTTAATGCAATTATTTTGGGCAGCTTGAAGCCTTGAACAATATACCGAGATAATTGACTGGTTGGATCACAATCAAATGAATTGGATGATCTCTGGGTCCTTGCTTGATCTGCATGTTTTGCCTGTACAGGCACTATAAAATAATTTTCAGAGGCTATCAGTATCTTTGCCTTTGTTTATAGCTTAATTTCAGAGCATGAACAAAGTTGAGTCAGATATCTTATTAGCAAAGGCAATCAACATTTGGTGTCCTTAAAGTTCCTATTCCTCGTTCTCTTATGTTATAAATTTCTTTATTGAACACTTGAAAGTTGAAAGGGGCTCATTGAATTTTAGTTGATAAGGTAGTTTGATTACTTTGATACTATAATTTAAAGTGGACATGCTATGCCACAGAGTAGTATAATTTAAGGTGTGCATTTTTTCATTGCATATTGGTGAAGAATGACAGAGTGTATCAAACTCTTTCATTTGATGAATATGTTTGGGAAGGGTTTCATTTAAAGATGAATGGCTTGTTTGAATACGTGGAAAAGAATTCAACGGTACTGCTCTGGTTATGATTTGGTGAGAATACAATGATGTGTTCTGTGTACACATTTCATTATGTTTATCTGGTAATGAACTTATGCTGTATGTAGGATCTTATGAGATTCTCCATTTTCTTGATATAGCTAATTTAAAAAGAGAAGATAAACTAATGATGTTATTTCCATTTGGTGTTTGATGTTTGAAAATGCAATCGTTCATTAAAGATGTGCAAAATGGTTGCATTTATGGAAATTTTCCCTTACATCTTCATCTTTTGAATCTGGATTCCCAGTGGTTTCCTGTTAAAACTTACTAGCAAATTGACTTTTTAAGTTTCTCAAATGCATTATATGCCTTATTTTCAGGCTGGTGAGTTTTTCTACTCAGCCCAAAGTAGTGCTACAGCCCAGCAAAGAGAAATCGAGGCACGTCAAACTGGAGATGGTTCTCTTGATAGCCCTTTGTTGTTGGAACAAGTATTATGACTCATCTTCCTGTGATTTGCTCTTTGGTTTTTGAAATAGTAAGTAACTCCTCGAAATATTATTGCTCAGGAGATGCTTACAGATCCAGCAAAGCAAGTAAAGCTTGGCTTTGTTAGTGGACTTGTGCCCAAGGAGAAGGCAATGGCTTTTGAAAGAATTTTGTTTCGTGCTACTAGGGGCAACATGTATCTAAGACAAGCTGCAGTTGATGATCCTGTTATTGACCCAATTTCAGGAGAAAAGGTCAGCCTCATCACAGAAAGTCTAAGAATAATACTGCGTTAAGAATGCAGATTGTCTTTCCCAAATTAATTAGAGTTCTGTTGGCCTATTAATAATTGATCTGCAAATACTTATAGGTGATGGAACTTAAACATGACTTATCTAACATGGTTATTTGATGAACTTCACTTAAATATCATCAATATGTGCCTATATGTTTTCTCATGCTTCTGGTCTGCAGATTGCCAAAAATGTATTTGTTGTCTTCTACTCTGGGGAAAGAGCAAAGACCAAAATTCTAAAGATATGTGAGGCTTTCGGAGCAAATCGATATCCATTTACAGATGACATAGGAAAACAAATGCAGATGATATCTGAGGTTTGCATCTGATCGACGTACTGTATTTTATGCTAAATGCCAGTGTAGTGTCTCACTCTATGATATTAAGTTCTCTATGCATTTATTTCTCTTCAATAAATTATGAAGTCTACTTCATGTGGAGCCCTAACGTGCATGGCATTGTCTATTTCTTTGATACGTTTTCTTTGTCTTTTCTTCTTTGACATTGCTTTTCCCTTAAACGTTGTTTAATAAAATTGCTTTATCATTTTGTGATGTTAATTACAAATTTGATTTTGATTGCTGCTGACATGGATATACGGTCTAGAATACTGGAATCAAGAATTTTTTGTAGGACTGGTAGGCAAGATGGTATGTGATTTTAATGATCTTAATTGCTCTTACATTCTGAATTTCTTGTAAAGTTGTTCTACGGTTGGGTCCAAGGCCTACTACTGATCAAAATGTGGAGTGTTTGTCACGTAAAGTTTAGTCCGGAAGTTTACTAACCTACTTTTCTATGCAGAATGTGGCATTGGCGCCATGTTTTATCAGTCATCTAATTATGAACAGTATTTGTATTATCCTGACCACTTGCTGTCCTTACTGGTATCTTGACAGATTTTGATATTCCATATTGTACGTGGTAATTGTCTCTAATTATATAGATAGATATTATTTCTGATGCTCTGCTTGAAAGTGACATGTATACATGTAAATATTTCTTGTGAGTTTCTTGAACTGACAATTAAAGTTGGTTTTAAACATTGTGCATAGCATACAATGCATCAGTCTGCTAACTAATATGTCATAGATGACAGAACTAATGGGTTATCTGTTTCCATGAAGATTCACAACAGGAACAATAGTTACATCAGAATCATACTTTATGAACTCTTCTTTTTTACTTTCTTACGTTGATTTGTAAATTTCTAGGCCTTAATTTTTTTGAATTACAGGATGTTTTAATGCTCTTTGGCATTTCTAATTTCTAAATCTGTTGTATTCGTTATATATGATAAAGTTATGTTAATTTTTTTTTAAATTTTTACAGGTTCAGTTGATAGGAAAACTGCTTTCTTGCAAATATTCTACATAATCTTTTTGAAATCTGATGATGTCTGTAACTATCCTCAGTTGTCATATGCTTGCTGGAATTTCTACTGCTCTTTTGTGTCACTAGCAATCAGACTCATACAGTTTCAACTTAACATGAAGCTTTTTTTTATTCAGGTTTCTGGGAAAATCACTGAGCTGAAGACAACTATAGATCTTGGGATGCTTCATCGTGATAACATACTGAAAAATATTAGCTATCAATTTGAGCAGTGGAATAACTTGGTCAGTATGTAACTTCTCTTTTTTAATTTGTCACTAAATTAGTAAGAGACAGTGCTGAACCTTACCACCATGATAAGGTATATATATCCTTTATAAGCTTGAATGACCAGGGTTTAGATTATGGAAATAGGCTTCCTGCCTGCAGGGATAAGGCTGCTTAAAGTGACCTTTTCTAGATCCCAGATAGGTGGAATCCTCATTAACTGGGTCACCTTTTTATTTTTTTACAACTGAGTGAGAAACTTTTATTTTATGTTTGTTATAATACAGAATAAACTCCCACCCATCACCTTAATCTGCTATTTAGAGAAATTGTCAGAAAACATTCCATAGTGGGATTTCCTTGTGCACTGTAATGAAAATCGTTGACATCCGATATGTAAACTATTCCAGGTAAGGACAGAGAAAGCTATTTATCACACTCTAAACATGCTCAGCCTTGATGTGACAAAGAAATGTTTAGTTGCTGAGGGTTGGAGCCCTGTTTTTGCAACAAGTCAGGTATTTCATCCTAATTTCTATCTTTTTGCATTTATCTATACACGATATAGACAAATTTTTAAGTTCTGTATGGTTTTTTGTGAGGCATAATCTTTAAATCAGGCTCTTTATCACAGATTCAAGATGCATTGCAGCGAGCTACATATGATAGCAACTCCCAAGTCGGTTCCATTTTCCAGGTTCTCCATACAAAAGAATCTCCACCTACTTACTTCCAGACAAACAAATTTACTTCTGCTTTTCAAGAAATTGTTGATGCTTATGGGTGAGTACTTTACATAAAAGAAAGAGATAGAGCTGTAAACTTTTATGCTTATGCACTAAGTATAATCACCTATCTTTCTGTTGGTATTGAAAATTGTTTAAATAACAGGTGGATATTCTCTACCATTGAACCTCACATAGTACAACATTATAGTTAAATCAAGAGCAATTAAATCTCCATTTCTTGTTACTAGTAGGTTTTTTTGAGATGCTCCTCGACTTCTTCATGTGTCAGTAATGCTTATCTGACTTACCATCTTCAACCATGACATCTATTCTCTTTTGAACGTGATTGACATCTTAAATGTTGACATTTTTTTCCTCGTCCTCTATTTGAACCACAATTCTTATTGCAAATCGGTGGTTGCAAGGGGAGAAATCTACAAGAATTTAATTAATTCTACGTTAATTTTCATTTTTTTTTCTTTGGCTTTTAATATCGATTATAAATTATCATTTTGATTTTAGGTACATTGTGTTTCTTCTTTTCTAGGGTTCCAATTTATACACAATTGTCTTATGAAGTTACTCATCTTGTACAACAAACAAGTATAAGAATGTAGTTTTATGTTTTTATCACTTTTTAGGTTGTAGAACCTGGATTTGATAGGTATTGCCCATATGGGGTGTCAGTCTTCAAAATTCAATTTATTTATTTTAGACGGATATGACAAGGATCGAGGTATAGCATGACGACACATGCGTTAAGCTTGCTAATTCTGAGGTTACTTCATCTTCTAGAGTTTTGTAGATGTGTCTGTCATGCCAGCTTTGTTTTGGTCTAATATTGCTGCTGGTTTCAGGACTGATTCTACATTGTAGTTTGTGGATTGATTTGAACTTTCTTGAGAGCTCGTGCAGATCGACCCTGAACAACATATTGCAATATCAATCCACTAGTTAGTGGAGGACCAATACACAAAGGAGTATGCAAGATGAGATGGAAAATGATGTTTGAATATCATTGTAATAAGCCTCTAACACGGTTAACTAATCTTAGTAGTCATACCTTTTGTACTGAATTTTTTTTTGTACATATTATTTTTTTAATTTCGATAGTTGTTTCTATTCCACAGTATAATTGATTAAATGCTTGGCTTTTCTTTTCTTGTGCTATTTCTTTTGCATTGAGAGTATCTATTCTTTTTGAATTCGTGGTTCATGAATCCTTCTGATCAAGTCATGGGCTACGAGTGCCTTAAGCTAGGTCTAGACTGCAGTCTGTCTTCACATATGTTATCGGTGCTTGCCCATGCCAGTATGTGTGCCTGTTGCTGCATGCACCGAACAGACCTTCACATATGTTATCACTGCTGGTCCATGCCAGTATGTGCCTGTTGCTGCATGCACTGGACAGACCAGCACAGTGATTTTTGGTCATATGTGCATTTTCATGATGGGGTCCAGCATGCAGGATGGATTAGCATAGAATGGTCAAATAAATCTTGCTTTCATGTTTCTTTTCCTACCATTATTACTTGATTGGCGCTTTTCTTTATACAGTAAAGATGCTCCGTGTTTCTAGAAGTTTTTTTATTTTGTTTTATCATGCGACATTGGAACAGTGGAATGTGAAGTTGTGAACCACCTAAGAGCATAAATTTTGGTGTTTATTACTTGCCATTTGAATCTTAAAGTTCATGCATATTTGCAGGATTGCTAAATACCAAGAGGCAAATCCTGGTGTCTACACTATTGTTACATTTCCTTTCTTGTTTGCGGTCATGTTTGGTGACTGGGGTCATGGTATGTGCTTATTACTTGCAACGTTGATGCTTATATTCCGAGAAAAGAAACTATCTTCTCAAGTGAGCTCTCACCTCTTCTAGCATTTGTTTACATGCTTTAGTTTTAGAACTTTCTAATTTCTCTTTTTCTGTTCTTAAATTCTTTCTTTTGTTGTTTTCTTAAATTGGCAATTGTGGGTGTAAAGTATTTTAACATGTACCAACAACAACAACAACAGTAAAACCGTAAATCCCAATTATTTGGGGTCGACTATATGGATCTTTTATCGTCATTGAGAACTATAAAAAGTTGTATGTTTAGTTAAATTTAGAATACTTAGATCTTTATTTATAGTTTTTATTAAAGTCTTTTTAAGTCTTCCTCTACCTCTCCTCATATCATTAACATTAATCATTTTATCTTTTCTAAGAACTGCATCTTGAGATCTCCTAAGTACATGCCCATATTATCTTAAATGATTTTCTTTTATCTTATTCTCTATCAAAGCAATACCTAGTTGTTTACGAATAAAAGTATTTCTTTTCCTGTCTTTCCTAGTAATTGCGCATATCTATTTTAACATTCTTATCTCGATAACACAAACCTTTTGTGTATGTTGTTTCATAGTTGCCTAACACTCGGATCTATAAAGCATTATTGGTCTCATAACTATCTTATAAAATTTTTCTTTTAATCTCAAAGGTATCCGATAGTCATATAAGACTCCTGATGCCCCTCGCCATCTTAATCATCCTGTTTTTACTCTATGAATAATATCTCAAAGGTATCCAATGATCATCAGATATTTGAACATGTACTTGTGATACTAAATTTACACAATTCTAGTTCTCAATTTTTTTTTTCTTGTCATGTTTGGTCGCTTATACTTGTGTGGAATTTGACAATCAAACTGTTATACTGCCACATTTCATTATCTACATCTACAAACTTGAAGCAGCATCCTGAATAACACCTGATAATCATGTTCATTTAATATTTGAATTAAAACTTGAAAGATGCTTGTGTTGGATGATTGTCTCTCTTGTGCTAACATAAATTGCTGATTTTTTTTATTTTTTTTACTATAAAATTAAAGTTCTCTCTGATGCTTTTATGGAAGGAAAGAAATTTACCAGTATATTTACATATAAAGGATAATTTCTAAATAGTTTTATCCTTAAGGAGGCCTTGCAATTGGCAGAGTTATGCATTTATTTTGCTGTTTCTTCAAATGATTCTTTAGAAAAGTGTCTTTTAAGTTTTTTCCTTCTACACTATATAGGAATTCAAAAATTGGATAGCTAAAGAAATTGTGTTTAGACTGAAGCTATATTATGAGTTCTTTTGTATGGGGTCTCAAACTAGTATCTAGTTTAAAGCTTCATCTTGAGGTTTCGATGGTAGAATGTGAAGCAAGATTCACAATTCAGAATCACGATCGTATATTATATATATATATATATATATATATATATATATATATATATATATGTATGTATATATGTATGTGTATATGTATATGTATACATACATATATACATATACATATACATATATATATGTATGTATACATACATACATATATACATATACATATACATATACATATACATATAAATAAATAAATAAATATATATATATATATATATATATATATAAATGTTGGAACTTTCTATACGAGCTTGTCTATTGGCTAAAGTTTTCTTTAAGAATGTTTTAAGATCAATATTTATCTGACTCACTAGAAAATTTGAGTCTGCAGGAAGCTTTTCTAGACACTGTTGGATGAATATCTGCTTGTAATTTGCATATATTATTTTTTGTAACACCCTTCCTCGACAGTCATCAAAAGAAAGATTTTCTATTATCAACTTTTGATTTTGTAGAGCTGAATATGAAGCTCTATTAAATTAAATACTATTTTTGATGGTGACCCTCCCTGCATTCCGCGTTAGCAGGAGCCTGCACTGAGTTTGTCCCTTTCTAAAAAAGGATATTGAAAACTTGGCTTGAGCTTTCTGTCAATCAACCTTTTGGTAGATTATTCCTTGTGAGTTTGTTTTATTGTTCTTTTTTGGGTTCTTATATCAGATCTTGCTCGACAATATTTTCTAATGCAAAAACTATTGAGTCTTTAACATTTGACTCTTTGACCTCAATCTTTAGCACATTCTACTCTTCATTTGCTGGTACTGTTAAAATTGGAATTTCAGTACCCATGTTTCTCTAATTTGCATCTTTCCTAGCACAGAGGAAGCTTCTTGTTTGGAATCATGGGTTTCACACAACAAAGTCCAGGTTATGTATACGCAGAAGGGGTAACTCATTTCCTGGTAATGAGGATCAAAAGATCCTGTCTAATGCAGTTGATTTGGAATGAATGAACCAGGTCTGTCACAATTCATTAGGTTTGTTCACCCGGGGACAAGCCAATTACAATGTATATATAGGTCTGTATCGATGGACTTCAATTTGTTGTTGAACCTAACCAGCAATGAACAAGTCACACTGTATGTAGAATATTTGGTCTATTTCACCTACATATCTAGCAGAAATGAACACTAAATTTTTTTGACAAGGACATCGGGTAATGGTAATGCTGCTAGTCTAATGTCTATAACCTTTAGTCCATTTCACCTACACAAGCTTGTATCTAGCAATATTGAACTTTCGTTTTATGCCAGTAGGATTTTGCTATGTTAATGTTGCTAGTCTTATCTTGTTATGCACATAAATGAGATTTCCCAGGATTTAGATCTACTGATCGTAATTTGTATATAGTTCTCTATTGAGTCTATTGACCACTGCTGGCTGTGTATTTTTACTGAATTCATTATTTGAATTCGTTCTTCTGTTAAAAAATGCATCTGGTGTCATGGTATCCTAGTATGCTCTCACGGTATTTTCTGGTGTTTTCTTTTTGAAGCACATTATCTTTTTTACAGGACGAGTCTTAATACATTGGTAAAGTTGCTTCTTTGTTACTTGGGTGACTAGTCCTTGAGTTACGGAAACAATCTCTTTACTCATAGAGGGTAAAACCATGTGTTGACCCTCTCCGGTAGCCTAGTGCATTGGCTTTGCCCTTCTATTCATTCTTTTGTTAGCCTAAAACCCTGTTTCTAGTCACACCATCATTCATGATCTTGTTTCTTGATATCTTTAGATTTACTGTTCTGTCTAGCCAACTTCTAGAAACTGCTTTAGCACAGGGAATTAAGTCTTTTATTTTGTGCAGAAACTTGGTGACATTATGGAGATGATGTTTGGTGGCCGTTATGTGATTTTGATGATGGCATTATTCTCAATTTACACTGGACTGATCTACAATGAATTCTTCTCTGTCCCATTTGAGATGTTTGGTCGATCTGCCTATGCATGTCGTGATCTTTCATGCAGGTATGTCATCATGCAGTTAGCTCTCCATTTATTTAATTCGAAATCATATGGTGGTTATTGTTCCTGTTAATAGGGATGCTACTACAGAAGGCTTGGTTAAAGTGAGAGAAGCCTACCCATTTGGTGTGGATCCCAAATGGCATGGCAGCAGAAGTGAGTTACCATTCCTTAACTCGTTGAAGATGAAGATGTCTATCCTTCTTGGAGTCGCACAAATGAACCTTGGCATTATTTTGAGTTATTTCAATGCAAAGTTCTTCAGTAACAGTATCAATACCTGGTAATTTCTTATTTCAGTTGTCTTTAAGGTGTGTGTAACTTGTAATGTGAATCAATAATTCAACACTCGCTATCTTTGTATGTATCTGAATATTTATTAGCAATTAGTAGTGTTATTGCCTTTACAAGTCATCTTATAGTGATTATCTCACTAGTTTTAGGTGATTTCTATTTTGATATATGAAATCAAAAGGACTTTTGACATGTTTGTTGACTTTTTGATGTCTATTACTCAAATTGAAAATTCAGTATGCCAGCAATCTTTACCGTAGTGCTAAAAATGTCGTCATGTTTTGCCACCTTTGGGAAGGTTGTCAGATTATGTTTGCAGACCAGTATAACTGTAAATATCTAACAGAGATAGCACCCTCTTGCTACCAATCTTGACAGAAAATTTGAAATCTTTTTATTTTGTACGAAACATTTACCGTTGTGTTCTTAAATAATACAGCTTATGTGCAAGATCTTTGCATGTTGTATCTTGATATCAGGATTTTTATTGCATTGTTGAATTTAATTTTTACCATTACAAGAGTGTAAGCAAAGTTTTAGGATAATGAGGTATATTAGACTAGGACTTATCAGTAGTTATGTCACTTCTATAATGCAAAATTAATATTAGCTCCAAAGTGTACCTAGTGATAAAATCTGTGCTAGAAAGATCCTGTTGGTGACTAAAAATTGATTTTGTAGTCATCACTATTTCTGGTTAATAGTCTTCTAATTTTCCTTCCTCTGCCTATTAATTTTGTTTCAGGTATCAGTTCATTCCGCAGTTGATCTTTTTGAACAGTTTGTTCGGATACCTTTCACTCCTCATAATTGTAAAATGGTGTACTGGATCACAAGCAGATCTGTACCATGTAATGATATACATGTTTCTTAGTCCAACAGATGATTTAGGTGAGAACCAGCTATTTCCTGGTCAGAAAACACTTCAGGTTAGTCCTTTGCATTTCACTTTCCTGTTATCTTCATGTTGGCCAACATACTCACCAAGTTCCCAGTTTGGATGAATGAATACTAATTATTTTTCATTGTGTTTCCAGCTTGTGTTGCTCCTTCTGGCCCTTATTTCAGTTCCCTGGATGCTATTTCCAAAGCCCATTCTTTTGAGGAAGCAACACAATGAGGTATTTTGAAAATTTCCCTAGTCTCTTGTTCTGTTTTTTTTTTTGCTTGTTCTGATTATTTGTATTTTTTGATAATTCAGAGACACCAAGGTCAATCATACACCATGCTCCATAACACCGAAGAGTCACTAGAGATTGAGGAAGATCATGATTCACATGACCACGAGGAGTTTGAGTTCAGTGAAGTTTTTGTCCACCAACTGATACACACTATAGAATTTGTCCTTGGAGCAGTCTCGAATACTGCATCATATCTTCGTCTATGGGCCCTCAGGTATACACATCACATTAGGACATTCCATGTTAGTTCGCCCAAGTAATGATCCTGACCTTTGCCATGATGTGGCTGCAAGTTTTCTTCATCACTCGTCATGCATCATTTTTCACATGAATTTCGCTGTTTTGATTTGGTTAAACGATGACTGTTCTCAACTTATTCTTCACCAATGATGGTGTTATATTCCATTTTATCTGCACTAATTGTCAGATTTGGCTCTTGCTCTACTGCTTTAGTCTAGAACTACAGAGATTAAAGCAGATTTTAATCTTGCACTACTGATTTATGTTATAAACTAAGATTTCTAGTGTGAGATATAAAATGCTTTTTAAATTTAACAACACTAGTTTAGGAAATGATAGGTGAGGTAAAATAGATTGCTTAAGAAATACTGCCGCTATTCTCACATTCTATCATTATGAACAAATAATTAGAGTTTCAAATGGATACTACAGCTATTGTTTCTGTCATAATTTTCTCGAGTTTAAAGACATTTTGCTGTGTACAAGTAAGAATGCTCGCATCTAGGAAAATAATCGCATTGGTATTAACTGTCTGGGATGAGTATGTTGAGCTCGGTGTGAGTACCATTATGAGGAATAATTAATAATAAGAATCCAGTGTGTCGAAGAGACGTGTGAGTACATTTTCTAAGGTCAGATGGACGTGTCCAAAGATGATCATCTGCGCTGATGATAGAGCCTTAAGTCAACTTAGTAAATTGTCAGAAGATATGATTCTCGTAGTAGTACTATAGGAGATTTGCCTTTAATAGAGTTGAGCAAATGCTTTTTTCTTGTGTCTGGGCAGGTAACCTATACTCATGTTGATAATCTGTCTCTTTTTTGCAGTCTTGCCCATTCAGAACTGTCTAGTGTGTTCTACGAGAAGGTTCTTCTTCTTGCTTGGGGGTAAGTCCCTCTACTCTGTAGTTCATATTTAGTTGCTTGTATGCCCACTGTGCTTTGACTGAAGGAGCTGGCTGTGGATCAGATTCAACAATATCGCCATTCTCATCATTGGCATCGTCGTGTTCGTCTGTGCTACCATCGGCGTTCTACTTGTGATGGAAACATTAAGTGCTTTCTTGCACGCATTGAGGCTTCACTGGGTGGAGTTCCAGAACAAGTTCTACGAGGGAGACGGATACAAGTTCGCCCCATTCTCATTCGCACTGCTTACCGATGAGGAAGACTGAAAAGGGTGGTTTTGATCTTGTTGCTTAATATGTAGATTTCTGCTGGAATTTAGCAATTCTTGTTCTTCTGTCTTGCTCGGGAGACAAATGTAAAACCGTGATGTGTTCTCGTTCCACGAGCGTATCATAACGACAGATGGGTCGTAGTTTCCTTGCATTATGATATGATCACGACGAAACCATTTATTTCTTGATAAATAATTAATTGAAAACATCAGATGATGTAACGTTTCCCTATCCATATAATAAGTGAGTATTCATCTGGTTTCTTGAATCACCTGTTATTGTTTCTTATCTCAATCTCTCATCTACTTGATGGCTTTATGCTGGAGTTTTAAAAATCCAAAGGATGGCTATCATAGGACACTGACTTGACTTGTGGTTTCGTGGTGTGTACCAGAATTATGTACATGTTTTGTTGGAACCGTGGTGATGCGAACTGGTTGATTGGAACTATCATCACCATGGAAGGTATTTTTGCCAAACTTATTCGAATAAATAGTATGGTTTTTGTTATGGGTGCCAAAATGACCTTTAAAAGGCTTTTCTTCTCGCCGTTGGCTCCTCGTCGTCACGGATAGTGGGCTGAAACGACGACGACGTAGCGAGGATGAGGATACGAAGACCATGCGGTCTGCTTACCTAAGCCGGGCCCACATGATAAAATTGGCTCCAAATAAATTTTTTAGGGGGGTCGGATCCCTCGTTTTCGTCTCTTATTCTCACATGTAGGTGAACGGAATCGAGGGATGGAAAGCGCAGATCCTTTGGTTTTTTCCTTAATCTTTTTCTGAAGAGAGGTGGAAACGATAAACTGATCCCAAAAATAATGTTTACACAATTTATTTCCTCTTTTTTTTTTTGTTTAAACGCTACCTTCTTGTCACAAACGGAGACCTTTCGGTGAGGTAACCTCCTTGTCACTCGAGGACAAAACGGCCCCAAAAAGATCCTTTTTGGGAGGGAATTCTTCGTTTTCCCGTTATCTTATTCTCACATCTGGTGAGGGGACTTATCGTATTCATCGCCGCCGTCTTCTTTCTTCTCCATAGTCCATTCAGCCGCCGGCGTCCACTCTCCCTCGCCTCCGTTCTCTTCCTGTCCCAGGGTGGTGCTGCCTCCGGTCGGCTACCACGTCCGGCTTCCTATCCGTGCTCTCCGTCTCCCAGCTCGGTTACGGAGGAGAAGCCGGCGGCGGCTGGCAGTGGAGGTGGTGGACGGGCGGTGGGGAGGGAGGAGCGGGAAGAAGGCTTAACAAAAAGAAAATAATTATAATTACATATAATTAATTATCATTATAGGAAAGGGAGAAAAATGACATGGCCGTTCGACCCCACCCAACTCCTACCAGCCTAAACCGAGGGTGCAAAGACCGTCGGCGAGCTTACCGAATGCCGCTTAGATGACAAAACGGGCCAAAATTATTATTTTTGTTGTAAAATCCTTCGTTTTCTGTGTTCCTATACCCACGTACGGTGACCAGAATCGGAACATATGGTCCTCCGGTGCCGCTTCTGGCCCGATCCTGTATCCGAGTTTATAAGGTGACACAGCTCGACCGAGCACGAATCTTAAAGCATCTGTCGGGTCACCAGCCTCGACCCGACCACTACCACACTTGGGAGAACTCTCGTGAGGTTACCGTACAACAATTGATGACAAAAAAAGGGACCAAAAAATATTTTTTTGGGCGTCAAATCCTCCGTTTTCACGTTTCCTATCGTCACCGGACGTGAGCAGAATTCTAAGATACAACTCTTAAGGAGCCCACGTAGCATGTAGATGAGCTCGTAAGATGACACGTGTCTGCGCAGGAATCTTAAGCAGCTACGTCTCTAACAGAAATGTAATCATAAGGCTGACATGGCAGGTAACAAGGCTCGACCTGACCCCACCCTCGAAACGAGGGTACGGAAACTATCTGTGTGCTTACCGCGTACCACTTAGACGACGAAACTGGGCAAAAAAGCATCAAATCCTTCGTTTTCCGTGTTCATGTTCTCACCGGACGTGAGCGGAGACCCACCAAGTCGTCCAAAACCGGTAAGAACTCGTAAGATGAACCGCGTCTACCTCTCAAGATCAATCCGACCCGATCCGATCCCGTACCTCTCAAGATGAAATAAGGATACGGAGACCTTCGGGTGTAGTTACCGTGTAGAAAATTTGAAACACATTATGCTACTCATTATATATTGTAAAATTTGATGTGCATTTCTTCATAATATCAACAATTGGAGTAATAAACATTTGAATAAATGGTGAGTATGAGCTGACATAGCCCTTTGTTATGGATAGATTCTCTTGCTCAGTCCATATGAGAATGAAAATTAATTGTGAGAAAGAGATTGAGAAATAATTAATGCTTGGACCAGAAGAAAAAAAAGTACAAATACTTGTTTAGTGAAGAAACAGGTACTGTTGTGGTTACATATTTGCATTAATGTGACACATGATGATACGTGACATTTTTGGCCAAACTTGACAAGAGAACAAGTGAGCCACCACCACCCACACCAGCAGCATTCAAGTTGCAATTAGTAGTGTTGGAAACTTGATCTGAAACTGGAGTCTTTTGAGTCCTCAATGAAAGTTTGGTTGCTCTCTTCCAAATGACAAAACTCTGATCCATGAAAGGTTTCTTGGTTGCCTGAGAGACACATGAAAGAAGGTGCATCTAACAAGTCATGTAAAGCACCAGAAGACTTGCTTATACCTCTCCATCCTTGTTGACAAAAGTTTCTCCGTTCTTCATGAGCATAACTTCCGACGATCACGAGTAGTAGATTGACGAGGCACGCTGCGGGGTTTCATGCTTGCGGTTTTTAGAAGTCTGCGGAATTCGTCCAAGCTTATTTTCCCATCCTTGTCGATGTCAACCTCCTCTAATAGTGGATCGATGGAGCCCTTTAGACCTGTGTGCTGTAGTTATCGAAATATTGTTAGATTCTAATCCTCAAGCAAATATTAACTATGGTATATGTGAAGTTAATGCGGCTCAAGGTTGATATGGTCTCAATATTCGATGTTGCTGAGCAAGAAAAACAGGCTACAAACTATTGCTGGAATAGAAATGCACGCATGCAGAACCAAAAAAGATTCACAAGAAATTGTACCATTCGAAGTTCGTCAGGTGTGATATATCCATTCTTGTCCACGTCGAACTTATCGAAAGCAGCCTTTGTAAGTGAGCGCCACTTTCCATTGTCATGCTCAACCAATTGATGCACATGTAAAGTAGCTGCCACAAATTCCTCAAAGTCGATAAATCCATCTGTGTTGCTGTCCATCTGCTCCAGAAGAATAGTATCGACTCTTATAATTCCAATACCAAAGGAGGAAAAGAGTTGTTGGTATCCAGATACACGTCGACAATCACTTGAGCAAAAGCAAGCATACAACAAAATTGATAGGAATATTAGCAGAAAATCATGTAAAAAAGGTTGAATCCCTAGTGGTATAGGTTTCTTTCCAATTTAAAGTACAGAAGAATGCCACCAAACTAACTTCCGATGTGACTGAGAAGCTAGAAATCATAATAAACACTTGTTTAAGTTACTTTGAATAGCATTTCTGGAATTCTTCAATCTTTTGTTTGTTATGGGAAGAATCCATATTACAAGGAAATGATGGAAAGATTAGACTATACAATAATTTGCTTAAATTTCTTAGGTAATAACTGCCACCAACATTCTTGAGATATCACTCCATTTGGTTAGCAAAAGCAAATATCAAGAAACCTTCAGCAATTGATAAGAAATAAAAAAAAGCAAACAGTTTAACAAGTGAGTAACAGCAGGACAAAAAGTTTATTAAAGATTGTAGCCTACCGCTTGAACAATCTCTGAAACGCAAGGCTCCTTCAATTTCCAAGGAAGATCTTTAGCAAGAGCCTGCACAACAATTACCATGACTCATGGTGTTGACATAATACACATGACATTGGTTACAATTAAATGTGTAATTGTAACCAATGTTTAAACAAAAAAAAAGTCAACCAATCTAAAAACAAAAAAATGTTTAACCAATGTTTAAACAATTCTTATATATAATAAGAAGAGGATAATAACTGACTACAGATTAACTGCTACTAATAGTCATAAAACAGATGAACTATGATCAAGCTCCAACAGAAAAAAAATCTAAGTAACACAGATGGTGGACGCACAACAAGTCCAGGACTGTTCATTAAAAAAGTTAAAGTTTAAACAGAAAATCTAGCAGGTTAAACTATCTGATCAGCATGACCAATCAACCCGATGCACGTACTTTTGGTACAGATCACCTACAACTAGGGAGATATCATAAGGAAGTATTCAACAATAGATATGTGGAAACCCAGGTGGGCCGAACCACTCAAAACCACCAAGTGGCTAGTTGAAATCATACTAATAAAGAGGAACAGGAAAGAAAACCTTCCAAGGTTATGTAAAGTTCCAAATTACTTCAAAAATCAGTCAATTCACCTATCTGCAGGGATGGCCCGATAGAATAACCTGGCTGAACCGGGGGGCCAAGCTAGTGAAGAGAACATTCAGGAAAAATTACATACGTTAGCTGTTTGTGCTAACAGAAAGGGCAAGATGAGTTTGATGGTAAAAATCATAGCTAAGTAATCAAGCATCATGTTTTAGCAATTGCATTCAAAATTGAATGGCTGAATATTTTGTTTAATAATACTAGCTACATTTTAAAAATAAAACCCTGCCAAGAGTAATGCTGACAATGCAAGCTTTTCTAGCAATGAATTGATAGAATCAAATGGCAGTATCTAAAGATCTTTCTTGAATCATTAAATAAAGAAAGAGTGAAACATACAATCCAGAACGACAGTAATGAACAAAATTTCATGATAAAAGCATGTACGTGATTAGTTAATGATAGGTGAAATCTCTTGAATGAAAGGAAGCATATTTTCATAATATCATTATGATATTCTTCATTTAAAAAAGAAGTTCAAGATTTCTGATACCGAGTGTCAAGTAAAATACATGTCTCATTTCTTCAAGACTGATTGCACCACTTTTATCAACATCAATTGCGTGAAACTGATCTTTGAGATCAGCCAGCTCCTCCTCATTAAGAGTACTTGCTAGTGCCTGCATATGCCATGGTATAATTCAGGTTCCAAATAAGCAATTTGCAATGCATGGGAAAAGGCATCGCATCAACGTATTTGCTAATAGCATCAAATTTATTTACCCTGAGCGCAAACTGCTTAAACCGACTGTACTTTACAAACTGGCGCATGTTAGACAACACAGATATATCCAGTGGAATTTCTAATGCATCTCCCCCTTCTCTTGCCCATGGATGTGCTGCAAAATAAAACAAAGCTTTTGTCAAACCACAACAAGAATATCAGGAAGCAAAATCAGATAAAAGGTGTGGTAGGAAAAACAGAACTAGTGAAGAGAATTACAAAGATCATTCTTATCCATGTCCTCACAGTATAGTATAAAATAAGAAAAAAGAATAGAAACAATAGCGGGTAATGTTGTCATATGAATATTATCGGCAACCCATGGCATTCATTTAGTTAGTTGAAGAGGGGGTCAAACTTGGTACATACACAAAGCCTGAGCAGCAGTTAGTCTTGCACGTGGATCCTTAACCAATAACTTCTTAACAAAATCTTTGGCACTCTCACTTATGTTTGGCCATGGCTTTCGTCGAAAATCAGGCTCGGTTCTTAACACCTACAGACAATCATCGTATAGAATGATATTATTGCTCTTGCATCCATATAGAAACAGTAAACTAAAAGTAATAATGATTTTTTACACTATATTTGTCAAGAATATGCGAGAATAATAAAAGCATTTGAACTGGTTCTGTAAGTACCAGTTATAAATAAAACCCATTATCACAGTTTTCAAAGACCCGAATAGCAAAGTGTCAAAGGTTAGTGAGCTGAAAGAAATGTTGAATAGAAACCCATATGCTTGGATCAAAATTTGGTACAAGGAGTATAACTCAAGATGGAGATTTTATTTAGGTAAAGATGAAGGCGATAAGTTACCAAGAAAATGATTTGACTAAGTGATGCCATAATGGGTGCAAGTACAAATATCAGGATATGCCAGCTACCTAGAGGCACTACCAGTTAATTGTGGAAAGCATTTTTAAACCCTGAAGTGTTAAAATTAAAGAAGCACATGAAAGTTATTTTGATAAATTGTTTGTGAATAATATTATAATAGGTTTTTAGAAATAAGTCAAACAACCATAGGCTCTTTTAGCAGTATACTAGAAGAATGGTCACACTTGCATTTCAATAAGAAAATATAATTGTAAACCTGAAAATCTGGCAAAGAAAGGGTTTTATAACACGATTTCTATCCTAAAAACACAAAGGATGGTACCTCCTTATATATTCCATCTTCAGTTTTATCCCAAAAGGGACGCCGTCCACAAAGCAAAATGTAGGTTATGACACCTATGCTCCAAACATCTGACTCAGGCCCAGACCTCCGTTTCAGTACCTCGGGAGCAACATAGTATGCACTGCCAACAATATCATGAAATTTCTTTCCTGCAACAAGTGATAACATCAGTTAAAGCTAGTTCATCTTTTCACTTGTCCAGTATTTACGTTACATGAGCAAGCTACACCTCAGACACACCTGGCCTTATAAAGTCTGACAGGCCAAAATCTGTTGCCTTCAGAGGACAATCCTCTTTTGTAGATTTAAAAAGGAAGTTCTGTAATTATCAAAAGAAAAAAAATCTGTCACAATGCCTCTGTTTTTATAACACTACATAGAAAGCAAACTTAAAGATGTTATGGATCTGTGTTCCAATACACACAATTAATGTTTGAATTTACCTCTGGTTTCATGTCTCGATGAACCAGACCATGCAAATGGCACTCAGCTGCAACTTTAAGCATCTGTCGTACTACCACTGCAGCATCTTTCTCTGTGTAACGGCTCTCTTTTCTGTAAAGAAGATTCAGTCGGAATATGATTAGTTCAAAAGCCAATCTCCATACAGAAAACTCTCGAGATAGATTAGCAAATATATGAACAACAGAAGAACACGAGCCGGATTATTATGAGGAATAAGATATCTCTTTCCCCATTTAAACTCAAAAGAAATTGTTTTCAGGATCAACAGGTAAAAAAAACTTGAATATCTTACTTGGCCAATATCCGATCAAGAAGTTCACCACCCTCGCATAATCTAGTAAGGACACACACCCCAGAACTTAACATTAGATTATTGCTTAGGAAAAAAAAGAAGGCAAAATTTTAGCAGTTACTGAAACTGAAATTACCCATAGTTCTAGCAGGATCATGCTCACATCATATATTTAAATATAATAAAAATACATCAAAATTCATCATGATTTAATTGCCTAATAATAGGAACAAAACAAAAAATTCTAGCAGTTAAAGAAAATGCAAATAGCAATCCTATGTTTCACTTTTTCAGCACTGAGACAAACAACAAGAACTATACAAAATTATCCTAATCACATTACCATCTAGTTGCTTTATTAAATATGAAAAAAAAAAAGACGACCACTGCATGATAACTCTTGCGAAACATAGAGGATGTTTCTGTGACTTGAACCGTATTCACTTATGTCGTAAAGGAGAAACCTTATTGTGGTGCGAAAACTTGCCCTCAATCATCATGGACACAACAGCTAAAACCCATAAATTCTTTTCTTTCTTTTGTGGCATCACCTGATTACTGAGTCTCTGGATACAACAAAACTAGACATATACTAGAACTCAAAAAACTTACTCCTGATGACATGGAGAGAGTGATTCGCTGCTTTCACCCTTTCGGAGCTTCAAAAGGAGCCGCAGAGATTTGAATTTGAAAAGCAAGAACTTCAGACTTGTTAGACGGTCCTCACAGTAAAGAAAGAAGTACAGGATCTGATGTCAATTCGCCAACAGAGAGGGAGGTCGGACATGAATATGATTTGTGGACATTAAACTAAATTTAGGAAGAAGCCCAGAAGAAGGTGACAAGCATATAAATATAATAATACAACAACATTTTTGGTACTTGATGGTACTTCCTAACAAAAGATACTAATTCTAACCAATTCAGTCTTTGGTAGAACTATGAATTTGGAAAAAATCTTAAATAGTGTAAAATGACACTTTGACCGAACCAACTTGACACAAGCTATAGACTTGAAGTAGACTCAACA